>NC_085023.1:14121095-14194627 GCF_963692335.1 Osmerus eperlanus
TGGAGGAAAAGGAGGAGGAGGAGGAGGAAGAGATGGGGGAGATGGAGATTCTTGTCTAGAGCTGGGGACTTATCATGAGTAATGACATGTGTGATCTTGAAGGCCTGGGGCACTGCATAACATAACAGGACTACTTATATAGACCCCTCTCTCTCTATCTGTGTGTCTGTCTCTGTCTCTATCACTATCTCTATCTCTGTCTCGCTCTGTCTCTTCCTCTCTGTCTCTCTGTCTCTCTGTCTCTCTGTCTCTCTGTCTCTCTCTCTCTCTCTCTCTCTCTCTCTCTCTCTCTCTCATCTCTCTCTCTCTCTCTCTCCTCTCTCTCTCTCTCTCTGTCTAATAAGACAAAACCAGTTTCTCATCCTGTATTTGATATTTATCATCTTACCTTGCCAAACAGGCATGCACCAAAAATGTGCATACCAAAACACAACACACAAATGACATTTATGGATGAACGAGCAAAACGGTGGCACAGCTCAAACTTGAACCAGGGAAACATGGCACACATGTCAATTACTTGATGTTTACAACCCCAACATTTTTCTGTACAGGTTAAACATTCGTTCCCATGCCCCCATATCTGTCCCACCTTTTATTTGCTGAGACACCCACAGTAGACTCAGAGATAAAACAAGCACTTCTCCCTGTCAGGGCGATGCTAAATGTGTTCTGCAGCGGACTCATTTAATAGCCAATGCCCACCCTCAGCAGATGTGGGAATGGAAGCTTTTTAAAAAACCTGCCTTCTACTCCCTTGTAACAGGAAGGCCCGCTCGGTGATATATCTTTCAAGGCAATGTCATAAAGCAGACTTTCACAGGTGTAGCCTGCAGCACAGGGAGATACGGAGAGCTGTACAGACAACTCGAACAGAGACGGGCTGAGGAAGGATCTCAGCTATACTGGAGGAAACTTGGTCCGCAGTTGTCTACCCGCATCCTATAAACAATTCTGTTTGAATTAGCATTCATTTTGGTTTTGATTGTATGCTGAGCCAACGTTACAAATTAACATAGCATGACACAGTCAGAGCATAGTTTCCTATGCTTTGAAAGACAGGATAGTTTGCTAGGAAAATCTTGCTTGACTTTTGCTTGACTTTTGCTGCAGCAATTCCTTTCCAATAAATGAGTGATCGCAGGTGACGTGTTCTTAAGACTGTCCATGACCATGTTACAAAGAATTGCTGCAATTATTTTGTTCCAACTTGTTCACCCTGAATATTTAATGACGACATATCATGTTTACCCCTACTGGGGCATGTGAAAAAATTGACCTGCATTTAACCTTGCAACCTCATAAGTAAATAAAAGCTTCAATACACAGTATACAACCATAATGAAATCAGATGTGTTGTAATCTGATTCCGTGAGGAAGCGGATCTCACTTTCCGCCGGGACAACATTCGGACAACATACCGTCAACATGCCCGTGAATAACGTCACGTGTTTGTGTCAAGGACAGTTGCCAATGACGATAGGGCTCCATACTGTGGGTGATGGCAGTGCATGCAGAGCGTACCCGTCAGGACATTAACGAGGGGGGCTAATCTGCCACAGCGTCATCCCTTCCACATGCAACAGCAGCCTGCGTCAGTCGCTCAGCATCGTGGCGATGGTTGAAATTCCTGACCTCCCCCAGTCAAGGCTGGAAGAGAGCCTTCACTGTGTGAGGCCCCCATTTCCAGAGGCACAATATCATGAGTCAGCATTATCAAAGACCGGCTCTCAAAGGTGGAGATATAAACGCCATATCTGCATGTGACGGACACAATCCGAGCCCCAATTATGGGGGCTCGTGGCCTCGTATCTGAGGTGCAGAGCATATAATGTTGTTTTTTTTCAAACGAGGAACCGAAGGGCAATCCGAACAGACAACATGGTCTGCTGGGTACATAAGGAGATTTAAGAGGATTACTTTTGCAATTTTAGAGTCAATGCATTATTCATAATCCTGTGGATGGCTGGGGCCAGAGTAGGGAAGGACCTCGGGTCATTAGCAGAGATAGATAGCTTTGAGAAGTGGAAGAGGAATGGGAGGAGGAGAAAGGGAAGAGTGATTCAGATTGGTGACATCCTGAGCTGCCTCTGAATATTCCCATATGTCACTCATTGTTTCTCCAGGAATTGTAAGGAGTTGGAGAGCCTTTCCAATATTCTCTTTGTGTGAATTACCATTTATCTGCTTTACATGGCCCTGCGTGTGTGTGAATATAAAGTATGTGAGCACTGAAAGGACTTTTTTGTGGATGTGATTACCGTTTCAGTGGTGTGAGATTGTTATTTCCTGGTGTGAAATAATATGATCCCATGTGAATCGGCCTTGAAGCAATGGAAATCTCATATCACACAAGCTTCAGACAAACAATTTTCAGGCTGAAATCAGAATTTATACCACACTTTCCTGCTGTCCACCCAATATAAACCCATCTGCAACAGTAATCCCTCCATTTTTTGGAACTAAAACTGATAAAACCACAACACCCACCCCCACAACACCTTGAGCCATGACCTTCTTGCATAAATTCATATTAACAAGTCGGTGAACTTAATTCCCTTTATCTGAAACTCAAACGCAGTTCACAAGTGCCGATGATCCGAAACTGTGGAATAAGAAGTTCCTGACTCTTCCTGCCAACCATCCAGAGACACAGAGGTCAGAGTAGCCAGCATGCAAGGTGAAACACTTCAAATTAAGGCCTTGTGCGTTACATTTGGCTGCTCTGATACCTGCATTTTATGTCATATGTTCATCTCAGGATATAGGGCTTGGCAATTTCGGAAAACATCAAATTGATACAGATTTATTATAATAAGACTTGTCCTCCTGCATGTTTTGTGGGGGAGAGAAGTCCATCAAGTTGCGTTTATAATCAAGATTGTGCGAGGCAGCCCAACAGTCGTTGTGATGGATTAACGTCTAAGAATGAATGAAGAATGAATAAAGTAAGGATGCCAAGAACAGCCTGACTTTGTGTATTCATAAATTATACATGTTGGTGTATTTCTTCACATTATGTCTTATGAAAACGACGAACAAGTTGCCTTTGATGTCTTGATGCTTCATTTCCATACACTGGCTTTCATGCATTCAAATACTGTCCAGTCCATGCATTAGTTAACAAATAGCTTACAAAGACTATCAATGTCACAGTGATGACAAGTAAGTCATTATTCATTGCTGTACACCGTAGGGATCAAACCATGAGCTCTACCTTGCAGACCAAGATGGTGTCTTTGAGGTCTGGTAATGCTTTATCACAGAAAGATCTCAAGCGACTTGTGCTATTATTACATTTAACTTACCTCACCATT
Source organism: Osmerus eperlanus (assembly GCF_963692335.1). Lineage (NCBI taxonomy): Eukaryota > Metazoa > Chordata > Actinopteri > Osmeriformes > Osmeridae > Osmerus > Osmerus eperlanus. The sequence goes on from NC_085023.1 coordinate 14,124,413, forward strand.
TTTTTTAATGAAAAGCTTTTTTGCATACGTTATTCGCAATAGCAAACATAATCGAGTGCCGAAAAATAGCATAGTGGGAAGGATGCTAGACGTGATGTCACACAAAAAAATTGACCATCTGCTCCCTGTCTCCGTCTTTATTTAACGCTACAGAAGTGAGATTCCACCTTCCCACATGACACCGACTGACTCTTTCTCTCTCTGCGCCCTCTCTTCCCAGGAACCATGGTGAGTAGGGAGGCCAGCAGCAAAAGCGTGGCTCTCTCCAACTCAGAGTCGGACTCGGACACAGGCCCTTCCCACGGTCCCGAGGAGGAGTCAGGCAGGCCCCGGGTGAAGAAGAGGAACAAGGCCCTCCAGGTCCGCTTCAAGGACATCTGTGAGGCCCAGAAAGAGCAGCGAGCGGCGGGGAAGGGTTCCCGCTCCATTTCCTGCAAGGTGACGTGCAGGAAGTACATGACCATGCCTGCGCGGCGTTCCATCCCCAACGTGACCAAGAGCACGGGCGTGCAGACCTCGCCGGACCTGACCAAACACTACCAAACGTTTCCCTTTGAGCGAAAGAAGGGCCACACGATCAAACACACCGCCTTGGTGGAGAACCACAAAGGGCAGAACAATGGGTTCCTGAGTGACATTAAAGGGCCCGTAGAAGGGGAGGAGGGAGGGAGTTTGGCCGCGTCATCCCGTTGTGGGGGGAAAATTGTGGGGCAGACCAAAGCGCTGCTTCACCACACGGACAACAGCAGTGGGCCTGAGGATCTGCTCTCTGGCGCCAACTGCATGGACGGGCTGACCTGTCCGGGTCCCTCGCACATCCCCGCTGGGCCAGGGGGCGTTTCCAGAACCCCTGCTGATCCCAAGGCGGAAGCCGAGTACCAGGTCTGTGGCACCAGGACCAAACACAAAGGATTATCCAAAGACACACTGGACTTGAAAGACGGCACCTCCTCCAAACGCCAGCTGGTCAACTGTGAGGTTTCCCCTCAGGACACGAGGTCAAAGACCCTAGGTCCCGTGGCGTGGAACTCCTTAACACGTGTGGATTGTATAGGGAGCCCGTCGGGGAGGTACAAACGCAAGAAGGCCACGCAGATAAACGGACAGCACTCCCAAACGCTGCCCCACAGCGCTGGGTGTTCTTCTCAGGCTCCGCCTCAGGGCAGTGCAGGGCATGTATCATCCTCCGGCCAGCCTCAGCAGAGTGCGGGGGGTCAGAGATGCCCCTCAGGGCAGCTGGGACCCTGCGGGCAGGTGGTGCCCTCACCTGGGGATGGAGAGATTAAAGCACAGCTGCAGGCCATGGAGACTCTGATCAGCTCCAGCCAGGAGACCATCAAGGTCTTACTGGGGGTCATCCAGGAGCTGGAGAAGGGAGAAGCCCAGAGAGAAGGGTGAGAAGGCCGTGGAGTTTTATCTTTGTTAATGATGACCCACGTATGTGTGACAGGAGCTTGTTAATAGGTCTACATGTCGGCAAAATGCGCTGGGAGACCCCAATTTCTTTTTTCCACTACATTCCTTTTTTTCATATTACGAAAGTGATGAAAAGGTAATAAACATAATAAATACATTTTTGGGGATGAATACTCATAGTCACGTCGGGAATGTAGGCTTGTTAAGGCATGTTTACTTGTTTGGATTTTTCTGGGGGAATTTTTTCTCTGCTAGTTTATTTAAAGTGTGCCGATGTTAAAATAAGCATTTTGAGATTTCAATGAATGATACAACAAGCTTACAATCTGCACTTTCTTAATATGTAAAACTGGAAAATAACCTTGCACAATTTAGCAGCTCCTGTCACATATTTGACATTTGGCTTCTGGCAGTGTTGGCGCTGAGTTGATCTTAGTCTTAAAATATTGAGACTCAGTATGGGGGCAGAATTGAACTGAATGCACAGTAAACATTGTCGTTGACTGCATAATCTGATCACATGAGCAGGGGAGTATAACTGCTCCTAAACTGTGCACTAGGAAATAGCCACATGCTCCTATATATTTATCTGAGGCCAAGAACATTAACAAGTCTTAACAAATGGATGGGACTTGAAAATCTGTCTGTACCCAAAACCCAGAGCGGCACAAAAGCATATTGCATTTAATTCTCCTCCCCAGACACCCGAGAACAAGACACCTCCAGTGTCATCTCACAGGAACTTGCTTAGGGCCAATTAGCAGCGGCTCATAAAGCCAAGCCTTTCATCTCTACTTAAGTTTGCTTCTCTATGGCACCTTCACTCTGCTCCGTCACTATTATTAGTCCTGCATACAGCGGAACTGCATGGCCCACTGCAGAACCACCCCTCCCTCCCACACACACGCACACACACCCTGTTCCCTCAAACCCCAATCTCTCTCAACCCCAACAAAAATATATCTCTCCCTCCTTTCCCTCACTCCTTACCTTCCTCCATCTCTTCCGGACACGCTTTCTTCAAAGCCCAGGTCCCAGACTCCGAGTGCAAATAACAGGACAGCATCTAAAAGCCGTCCTACTCCCAACGGGGAGAAAGGCAGCATCATGGCTGTGGGTTTGTCAGCTGAAAGCACTGCTTTTAGACCACAAACTCCTGTGTTGACAAGAAGGGCTTCATCCATGTTCTCCCAGTGGACCGTGGACAGACGCAGACCGACAAGTTAACATAGGGACACGATTCTGGCTACTCGCTTAGATGACGCTATGAAACTGCAATAAGTACTGCGTGCTTAGAAACGTTGATCAAGTGCACGTTTCTTAATCTGTGCAGTCGAGAGGCTGTTCAACTTTGACATTTAGAATGGGGCAATTTGAAAAAAACAGTTTCGCTACCCCAATCACACACTCCTTGCCAGGGACACAGCATTAAAAACATAGACCTCCAAACTGTTTGTTTACTATCAATTGCATGCTAATTATAATCTAATTGACTATGGTTTTAAACTGCATCAGCAGCAGAATTGTGTTATGGAACAATGTTCAAGGCTCTTCTCATTATACTGTATCAAAGCTTGAGGCTATTTTGGATGTCAACAGTAAATCAGACACTGATGGGGGTTTTAAGGACGTTCTAAGGAGTTTAGAGAGCGTACACTGTGCTGACAAGGGACACACTTGGGGTGTCGTACAGTCTACTGATAATAATGGACAATAGCTAAGAAATGACTTTTGCCATTGGTGTTTGAAAATGCACACTCTCAATTCCAAATTGATATCAAATGAATATTTATGGCTTCTGAGTTCTGTAACAAAGTTTCCTAAAAGACTGTTGCATTGGACACCATGAAAACGGATCAGAAATGTCTGCAGGTTGTCTTAGAAATGCTGACATTACGACTGTGTGCTGTGTGTGTGAGGTGGGGGGGGTCTGGTGTTTGTGTGGGTATGTGCATTGTTGACTATCCTTCAAACACACAAGATAATCCGACCTAACCTGACCCAACCTTGTTACGGAAATTGATGGAGCGAAGAGCCACATCTATTCCCCCGTGCAAGCAGACAGACAGGCTAACAGAGGCAAGGTATTTAGACAGGCACTCATGCAGGCAGGCCAGCAAGGATGTCTTCAGAGTAACGGCAGACAGACAGGCAGGAGAAGCAGGGAGCTAGAAAGTCATGGTAGGGAGTGATGATAAGGACAGGGCATCTCTCAGGACAGCTGACGTGAGCAAACAAACAACACGGATCTGAGCCAGTGCCAACAAGCAACCTCACAGCGCACAGAGTGACTTTTAGAGGCACGGCTTCGAGAATTACTTTATTACTTCCCCCCTTGACAGAGCTTGGAGAAACCATAGCTTGTACTGCAGAACAGTGGCACTCCACGGAATTGACTTCTTCTCCTCCGAATTGGGTAGTTTACGAAAGCAATCACTTTGACGGTAATGAATATCCAATTTACAACCATTCCCATTTTTCATCTGTTTATGACCAGAAGTGCCAAATGATCAATTATAAAAATTCAACATGTTAAAGGAATCTCCATTTGTTTTGGCCTTTACTTGGCCTTTTTAGGGTAGGGAAATGGATGAACCGAGTGACCTTGAAACCTCATCAGCATTTCAGGTTGGTCCTCGGGTCTGTCTCTCTCTGTCTACGAGGCCACCTCTTAGGGTCACCCCTCCCGTCATCATCCATCAGGCTCATCTGACAGCAAGCGATTACATGTCCTAGTAGCACTCCAGGTCCCCTCTACTTGACGCTTATATTGCACGCACACACACATGAGCACACATGCACACAATTATACAGTATGGCTGCCAGTAAGGTACAGGAGGTGATCGACGGAAGCTATTAAGCCTGGGATAGATTTATATAGTCGTCCTCCCATTTCCGTGCTTTTCCACGCTCACGTCCTCTACGCTGGTCCTTGTTAATGCCTCAGGGGAAATGTGGATCCTCCAAATGTGGGGGATCCACCAAGTAAATAATCCCAACCCTCGTTCAGTATAGGCCTTGAGGCACTGGGCATGTCATAAACTAAATGTCATAAACAACATACTGTGGGTAACATTTGTCATCTTGATTGTGTTCTCTAAATCTCATTATTTTTTTAAATAAATTGGGTTGAAAGTACACAGGGGAAAACAAAGCATGCAGTACAGTAAATCTTTATCGATTTTTCATTAGACATGATTTATGTTACATTTAGACGCTACTTGCCGGTTTATAGAATAGAGATGGTGAAGCACATTTGTATACAAAGGCTAAAACGAGATAATCCTTTTATTTTAAATTAGCTTGTCTTTTACCTGATTAAACTAATCGAGGAAGAACGTAGTAGTGAGGATGCCACTAAATGAAGATGAATCAACGGAGCATAGGCAAACAACTTAAGCCTTTAGTGGATATTGGAATCAAGACAGACAAAACTCTGCCCGTTCCATGATCTACATCTATAATCTACCAACTGAGTGATGTTGAGGTTGTGAATTTGAACACACAGTAGACTAACCCTAAAGAATCATCTGGCTTTCTCTTCCCCATCCACAGGCTTTCATACAGGACAGGACAGGACACCGCCAACTGTGACACGTGTCGAAACAGTGCTTGCATCATCTATAGGTTGGTTTCCCCTTCCATACATTTTGCTAACTGCTTCAAAAAAAATGCTAATGGCTGTCACTGTACAAACAAGTATCACCGTACACTGTATAATTGGCTGGTGAAGAATTTAGTAGCTGTTCATGGCTGTTGTAAAATAGATAATGATACAGTAACTCATCCGACAGTGTCCACCTCAGTCTGAGGAGTCAATAGACTCCAGGTTATTTATGCCTGAGATCAATAGTTTGATCAATATTGTATGTCAGGTCAGTAGTTACAACAAATAGGCTACTCCGTGACAGTCTAAACTGTAATTTCAGTTCTGTGAATTTGTAATGTAGGCCTAATCGATCAAAAAAGGAATTAGGACATGAGCAAAATCTGTAAAAAGCTCATTATTTTGTGAATATCTCGACGCAGGTGGTGCAAACATGTAACATTGTCACGGTGGTGGGTAATAAAATAAATAAAAGCACATTTCTCCCGTACAATTGTGAGGAGCTCTGGGCGGAGGAGTTCCTGAGAGGAGCAGCAGAAAGAAGCAATCAAACACAGCAGAGAGAAATGAATTAGTCTGGAGAGGAAAATACAATTGAGTCTCCAGAAGAGCAGCTGGGAACCAGCCACAATATCCAGTCAGTAAGCGTTAACTCTCCAAGCGCCCGCCAATAAAGGCTGCAGCCATCTACTCCATAGCCATGGTTACTCAACTTAACTTTTGAGTCCATTTCAGCCCCCATGACAAACAACTCCATTTTGGTTAATACCCACTGTTGTCACTCTGGCACACACTCATAAATGTTCAGGTTCCCTCTCATCCTCAGTCAGACAGAGCGAGAGGTGGGAATGGCTCCGAGGCAGGTGGCAAATCCACTCCATCTGTGACTCCCGTGTCATCTGTCACCTCCAGCCAGAGGTCTCTGCTCCGCTGCTTGGACCCTCCTGTCAAATTGTTTCCAGATACGTCAGACAGCGCAGTACCCCAGTCACACAGACAGGGGCGCAGATGGTGGTGGTTTTTACAAAGCAAAAAATGCTAAACAGTGTGAATAGACTTAAATACTACACACTGTAAAGCCAGCCTGTGTTCAATGCGATGATGCGAGGATGATAGTTTGGCACTTGCCTGAAATGATCAGGATGCAATGCAAAGTAAGAGCTGCACTTGCTGGACTGGAGGTCAGGAGAAGCCGAGTCTAAATGCACAGGAAGTTAAACCATCACCTCAAATTACACAAAATGCCTTATCGAGCAAAGTTGTATAAGCTAAAAAGTTGAGACCTTTTGCTCCAAGCCCCCCCTCCTCCCTCCCACACACACACACACTTCAAAAATCTCTCCTCTAAGACAAGGAGGGTTCAATCTCATTTCCCCTTGGTATAAAGAAAAGAAACACAGGACTTTCCTTTCTTGCATATTCTACTTCACATTATTCATAAATAATATATATAGCGCAGAAAGAAGAAGGAAACTGTATTTCTCCAAAGAAATTAAAGATCACAAAATACACTATTGTTCAGAGCCAGAGATTGAATTGGACATGCTCACTGTAACATAACAGTTTGCATTATTGCGTATTTTTACAGACTGTTTATCTTTTCAATGCAATCTGACTGCGTCTGACTACATTCGAAATTGGCCTCAAGCAGGTTTCACCGCCTAAAGGAAGTCGTATATAGGGATTGCATTGAAAGGTTTTGCCCAGTCCGTAAAAATACACAATAATGCAAAACAGACATAATAAAGATGTAAAAGTTGAGTAAAGCTTAACTTTTGGGTCAGTATGGATGTGATGACCAATCAGAACACAGATTTTTCCAAACTGTTGCAAGGCATCTTATCAGTATGTAGGTACACAGTTTGAAGATGAATGAACAAATGATGGCGCACACAGGATCTTGAAAACTAATGCATTGTTGCACAGTTTGTCAGGATACATTAAATTCCTCTCTATCAAAAGTCATGTACATGCACATAGATGCTGTTGAGAAGGCTTTCTTAATCTTTCATGGAATCAACGATCATTTATTTTCAGTGAGGACATCCACAGTAGATTATTTGACCAGTAACACCAACCGCGCTCTAATCCCTCAATTAGAAAGTTAATCTCCACTGTAACCTCTGCAACCCAGCTATTGACCTATTCAGACAATATATAGCATTCACCCAAACCTCTAGCTGTGTGTGCATGTGTCTGTAGAATATCATTTGTCAATTATCAATCATCAATAGTTTGTAACTATGTACAGTACATCCATAATAGAAGAGCCATCATAAGAAATAGACCTGTGGTGATGATCACAGTGATAGTCTTATGTAGTCATAAAAGCAGCCAATGATTTCCTGCTGTTGTGGGTTGTTAAGGATTTTTCAAGCATGAAAGAAGATTTTATAAAGCAACCAGACAACATCTAATGTACTATGTACATGATCGCTGTCTTCGTTTTCCTTCATGTCAGATACCGTGTCATCTAATTGCTTTAATACGTGTGACCAGCTGTGCAATTCCTTGGTGATTCGGTGATTCATATGTAATAAAATCAAATTAAAAGAGATACGTTTTTTTGCTAGATAGTGTCCATTTCAGTCATGTACATAAATGCTGATGTCATGCTCGGTTGAACCACCACGTTGGTGTCAATGCATTGCAATGAAAACTATTTAGAATGGCATGCTGCTCTGAAACTGATGTGGGACTAACAAGGTTACGGTTATTCCATGATTTAGAGAGAGAAAACATTTATTTGTAAAAAAAAAAACTAATACAAAACAGAGAAAACAAGGGCTATCACTTGCTCTCATCAGAGTTCAAATAATCCAAACGGCTAAGTGCCTGCAACCCAACTGCTTAAAATGACTCCATGTGGGAATGTCATAAATTGGCAGAGGAAATGCAAATAAGTCTTTGTGGACCATCCACAAAGGAGAAGATTATCATTTCATCAGTGCTCTGTATCATCAAATGGCTTTTTCAGCTCATCTTGCCTGAATTGTGTGCCTCAGTCTGATTTTGAACTGTCCTTGAATAGAGCGTACCAAAACTTGGCAAGCAAGACGGCAATTTATCAAGACGCTATGCATTCCTGCCAAAGCAAGGGTTGTAAATATAGCTAAAACTTAGCAAATTGTTGTATTTTGTATTACTCTGCAAAGGCCTCACTAAAAGTGAATACTTAGTTTACAGTGAGGTCTATGCAAAAAGTGTATAGCTTTTCATGTTGGTCCAATGGTTTATATCTAATGAGATCTTTAATTTTGTCTCGTGATGCATGGTTTCCCCTCGACATACAGTAGGGCCTGTATTCTTCCCCAGGACATATGAAGACAAATGAATCTGCAGACTTACCCGCAGAGTACAGTATGTACAGTACACCTACAGCCATACACACAAGGTCTTGTCCCACAGGTCATTGTTTTATCATCCCTACACCTCTGCAAGGCCTGTGATGGTGAGTCAAACTGCTGATGGGGCAGCAATAATCACCTTGCTGGGCACTCCACTCTGTGGCTCGCCTTAATGAGCTGGCCCGGGTACAGTACAGTGAGCGTTTTTGGCCAAAAAAACCTTAAGAACAGAGCAAGTCAGAACCAAAAGGCCAATTATTCCTCAAACGAAGACAGTAACTGCTCATTGCCAAGATTTGCAGCCGCTAAAATGCGGGGCCTTTCAATGCAGAGTGGCGCGACAGCTCCAATAAGACCAATAAATCCAGGGCCCGGGGTTCCAGACAGCGGCCAAGCCCCAATAAGGTACTCAATCTACTGGCCATACCAAGTGTCCAACTACCCCTCCCTCCATGCTCCCTCCCCCCACTTCCACACCCCTAGCACCACCAACCCCTCCTTCGGCCCCACCCCCCTATATACTGCAGCATCTCATGCGTCACTGCAACCAATACAAACAAGACACAAACAGGGCGGGGAGGGAGAGGGTAAGGGAGAGGAGGGACGCATAGATGGCAGGGGGCATAAACAACCACGACGGTATTGATCCCCCACCCTGTCCTTACCAGAACTGTCGTGGAAGTTTTTGAGAGAATCGAGCATGGGGAATATAAGGGCATGTCAAAGGAGGTGGGCACCAAGTAAAAAAAAAAAAGAAGGCTTGTCATACTGTAGCTACAGAACCCTGAGCAATTTATGCTCCTGCTGAGGATACGATGCTAGCCTTCAACTACTGTAGCCTTCTGTAGCTTTGCTGCAGCATAAACTGTGAACGTTGTGTGACCCCAAAGTTAGTATGCAGAAGGTTATGCTGAGTAAATGACATACCTCTGGTTTGAAAGTGAAATGCCTCTGTTTGTTATCTCACAACACTGTCACCAACAGCAGTTAGTGAGAGAATGTACTGGGGTGAGAATGCCTAGCAACTGACATGGCTATGGCTCTGCACTGTATGACCGAGAACAGCAAGATACTGTAACAGCACTATATAGGGTCTCCTGAGGTGTTTCATTCGATTTGGAGCTGATAATGACTGTAGAGAAACGTGATAATCAAATTGAATGAAAGATGAGTTCAGTAGTGATGTTGTGTAATGACTGTTATGAGAAGCTAGGTGGTAATTAACTTGTGTGCCCCATGCTGAGTCTGCAGAGCTTTGGGTGTTTCAGTGAATAATTGTTTATAAAGCTCAGATGTTTTTTTGTGTTTATTAATCAACTGTTTGGTTGTGATTGTAAATTGCTCCTGATAAAAATAAAAATAAAATCCAAGCCAAATTTACTTTTCTAAAGTTGAGGAGGCCGTAGCCAGTAAAGTACAATATTATCAAGTTCAGTAATTTCAATGAAAAAATCTTCTCCTAAGGATTGTTCCTGTAGTACTTAATTGTCATTTACAAAGAAAGGCAAAAAGGAAATTTGCAGCATTCTGTACAACTTACTGTGTTATATTCTTAATGCAGCAGTGCAGGGTCAGCAATGACAACAACAAGATGAATCTTGTCCACAAGAATCCACCAATGAGGAAACGGTAGAGAAGAAAAACAGGTATACAATAGAAGGGGAAGACAGGGTTTGAGAGATAGCCCACCGCCAACAGCTCCCTTCCAAAGGAGGCCATCATTGAGTGTTGTAGGTCCCACCAGGACCCCAGGTAAACAATCAGCTAACCACAGATCATAGAAGCAGGTTCTCATAAAGCACAACAAAACTGCAAAATGGTCTGCATCCGAAAGCCTGAGGCAGACTCCCACATCTCATCCTGTTTACATGGAGATGATCTCAGATCTGGTTCCTTTATTTACTGTGCTCCAGAACCAGCTCCCCATGGCTTCTCTGTGTAGTACACTGGGGGCCCATGGCTTCCCACTGAGTCAATTGTCCACAGCACACAGTAATTGCAGCCCTTCGCCAAGTGATTAATTGCTTAATAAGTGCCAAGACCATTCCGTAGTGTGCTGTGCTGTGGTGTTCTGCTCTGCTCTCTGTGAATTGGCATCTGGCTGAGCTGAGAGATGCTGAACTTTCAAAACCCTTCTGAAAATATTGGGGAATAAGGGAATGTTCTGAATATATGAAGCAGTTAGGAGTTTGTTTCAAACTTATTTTCAGTCAGCCTCTGAAATTGCTAGAAGGAAAAAGTGTTTTGTAATGTGCTGCTTTTAGGTGATATGAAATTTAAACCGAGTAGTGGACTCTGTGATATTCTATATGTACTGTCACATTGAACGTTTTACAGGGATTTGTGTCAAGACTGCATTCACATCTTCAAAAATGCATGGATTGACCAACAAGTCAATTTTGGCAATCACATTTGTTGTCTGGATGTTTTTAATCGAGTTCCATTCTGAACTGACACTTCTCTTTGGTGTCCAGACACTTTTTCAAAACACATTATGTCACTTTCAGTCGAATATCTTCTTTATAAACCTAATTGGCCTGCCCAAGAAGGCTGCTGTATGACTGTGCAGCAGAAGTATGCCACTCCAAATCATATAATTTTATCAAGGATGTGAATAGTTTAATAAAACTATAAAGTAAAAAAAATAAAAAATGATTTCAATAACGATTGTCCTTTTTTAGACCACTCCGTGGTTTGCCCAGTCAAAAGGTTATGTTAATGCACTATCTTTAGATAATTTGTTTGTACATTGCAGGCGGATGACATACAATGATTCATATTTGTGCTCAATTGCAAGCCAGTATACTTTCCATATTTACTACCCAGCTACCCAGACTGAACTGGATCAATATCCATAAAAGGAGAGTATGGCTGTAGCACATAATGTATAATAATGCATTTCTTCTCCTCTTACTGTATAATATACAGCGGCATATCCCTCTCTGCTTTGGCTCTCAATGATTTCATTTGGTCGGGATTAAACCCTGTGCTCCTCCCAGTCCTGAGAGATTTAATCTGAGAGTTCAAGCTTCATGTCCCAGCAGACACACGGTAGCCAACTAGGGATTACCCTAGCAGTGAGGAAGTATGACGTCATCAGGATCCCGACTATCTCCACATCAAGGCAGTGTTAACATAGGACAATGCCTAAAATGTGTCCACATTTGGTATACATGTCATATACATGCCTTGCCTGTGGAGATATACAGTTTTTGAACAATGTAAGTGAGGATGCAAGTGGTGCTGATAGTATTATCAATGATGCAGTGTAACTGGCCTTCCGCCTCTTCCTGTCCACCTGGCCTCTAGTCACTGACCTGGATTACTGATGGACCAAACATTTGATATCAACATTATTGGCAAACAATCTGGTAAAATATCAACTATAGCTAACCTTTGAGAGGACCTAATGCACCACATTATGTGGAGCCATGTTTTTGCATTGATTGTTTGTGAAATATGTGTCAGTCACAATGAAAATAGTAAAGTCGATCTAAAACATTCAATGAAGAGCATGACATTAAAGCATTTAAATACTGGTAATCAACAACAACAAAAAAGAGAGAAAACATGAATATGTTAAATACATCTGACACTAAAACCCTGTCATGGTCGCCCTATGTAGAGTACAGTACAACATCAAAGAAACAGTGAAGCATGCTGGTAACTTTTCCATGGTGTCTGTTGCAGTGTGGAGCTGGACTTTAAGCAGCAGGAGGATAAGCTGCAGCCGCTGATGAAGAGACTGTGCCCAATGGATCACCCACAATGCCCTGCTCTGCCTTACCCCCACGAGGTGTTCACCTCCACCCCAAAACGCAAGTCCAAGACTGAGTCCAAAAAGCATGCCCGCTGGAAACTCTGGTTTCTTTAAAGAACTTGTCTGGCTTTGGAATGGCCTTCCGGGTCTGTTTTACCTGTCTGGCCCTCCACTGGCAAGTCCGAAAGAAGATTTTCCACTCCAGAGGACAGATAGTCACAGCAACCATGGGATTCTGGGATTGAACTATAATGGGAGTCTTCTCTGTGAGAGACAAAAACAATATTTTGTTCATGATGGTTTAGAGCCTGCCAAACCTTCCATTTATGGCTTAATGTGCCAGAGATGATTGACTTACGCAGGCTAGAAGTTTGCAGAACAAGGTGAGACTGGGTATGTTTGTGTCCTCTTTTTCGAAAATGGATGTTTATTTATTTATTGAGAAAATGTACCTCTCAGTTTTTTTATTCATGATTTAACATTTTCCAAAGACATACTTCTGGTCTCTCTTTCCCCAGAGACACCAGTCTTTGAATAGAAGAGGAATCGCCATGTGAAAAGCCTGTTCTCTCAGAAGCTTCCTAAGCTGTACATCAGCCCCTCGGCACAGCACAAACATTTGGATACTGAGAGTGACATGGATAGAGGACTAACAAAGTACACGACATGCCTGAAAACCTCACTTATTCTCTCTCTCTCTCGCTCTATCTCTCTCTCTTTCCCTTTTTCTTTTGTTTGTTGTTTCGCTCTCACACACTCTCTCACTGTCAACCTCATGTGCTGACACACAATTCAGGAATACAAAAAAAAAAGATGAATACCTGGAATGATCGCCCTCTCTAAATATAGAAGCAATGTTTTGTTATAGTATATCCAATTAGGTTTAGGATTCCATGTCTTGAAGCATATCCAGTCGCTAGTAATGCAGAAAACATGTATTTTTGGATTCGAGTCATAGATTTATGTATAAATATTGAGGAGTAATTACTGATGTTTTACACTCTTAGGATTCATGCTATTGTATCAATCAGGCAGATGAATATTTTCTAAAAAATTCCATCAAGTAAAAGCTTATTTTGGATTCATCACTAGTTGCCCAGTTCAAGTTATCATTCCCCAGCAAACAGGCCAAGCCCAGCTTACTCTTTCACTCCCACCCACAGTAAGGATGTGTATTGTAAAGAACACCTATTATTTGTAGCCTGGCATTGGCAGACTAATTTTTAAATGCGTATTAGTCTGGAACCCCTCAGTTCATTTTGGATTTCTGAGGGGCATTATTAAAGCGTGCAGACCAAATTGCTTCTGGACACAATTGTATTGTGGATAGATACAACCAGAGCAAGGATTTTATTTTCCAGAATGCCTCAACATCGCTCCTCTGTTAGCCTGGCATCACCAGACCAGGGAGGGAAATTTGTTTAATAAGAGGGTGGCCAGACCTAGCCTGGGAACCAGATCAATTTGTGAGCTGTTGGTTTATTTGCTCTGGGAGAGGAGTATGGTCACCCTCCTCTAAAAAATGTTTTCCCCCCGGCATAAAAAGTGCCGGGCCAATCACAAGCGTTTATCTGATATGTGAGGGTTTAAAATGATGAATGGACAGAGTAGTGACATTGAGGCATTTTCTTAACCAAAGCGAAATTCTATACAATTGCATCCAGAGGCATTTTACATTTACATTTAGTCATTTAGCAGACGCTCTTATCCAGAGCGACTTACAGTAAGTACAGGGACATTCCCCCGAGGCAAGTAGGGTGAAGTGCCTTGCCCATGACACAACGTAATTTGGCAATTTGGGAATCGAACTGGCAACCTTCAGATTACTAGCCCGATTCCCTAACCGCTCAGACACCTGACTCTCTCCCTGACTCTGATTTTGGCCTCTGCTATTGACAATTGTCATTAGATATCAAAAACGAAGGTTCAAGACTAATACACATTTATGAATTGGTCTGCCAGAACAAATAAAAGCTTGTTTTTTTTAGCTCATTCATCTGGTTTCCAGGCTACTCCTTGGTACAGTTATCATATTAAACCTGCCCCTATTCAGATAAACTGTTGTGATTGGCCCAACCAGATCCCAGTCTGATGTAAATCTACTTGAATAGGAGGGTGGACAGGCCCATCAAGCAGAGAAAATAAAACAAGAGCTTGCAGATTTGTCTGGTTCCCATGTATTTGTTTAGTATCGTTATTGGGATCAACTCCCTAGTCCATTATTACACAGCTTACGTTAATTCTATAATGATATGGTTCCTGAAATTCTGAATGACATACATAGAACTGATAATCTAACAACTTGAAAAGCATCTGTGTGATTTGATTTGATGATTAAACCTCCCACCATAAAATACATTGTAGGCAGTCCATCCATGCACTGAATTTGCAAGACTCCAGAAGGGCTATTGCATTGATTTAGGCATAAATCACAATACTGTATGTGATTAGTTAGTAAATTTTGCCCATAGAGAGAAACAACAACTGTAGCAGTATAACTAAAACAGCATCAATGGTGGCCACAAAATGCGTGTCATAGTAGTAAATAAAGTTCTGTATAGATTTGTTATATTTACGTTTCAAGTATAATGTGATATAAAAAAGACCTTCTCTTGTTGAGCTGGTCCATCATTTTAATGCAGGGTTTGTAGTCCTATTACACACTGTAACTTAGCGGGCTGAAGGACAAACACAGACTTTACCTTGAGGAAGTGCAATTCATTGATAATGTGCATATTATGAATTTTGTACCATTTTTACTTCACAAGTAAAGCATTCTCAATTGAAAATATGTGTCTGTATTTGTTGTAGCTATTGTTGTACAACAATAGCTAATCAAACCATACTTACTCAGTTGTACATGCTGCTCTCTGCCTTATCAGCAGAGAATCTGTCTGTGACCAGGTCTCAGCTGCACTCTTCTACAGTGCAAACTGCTGCCTGCACAACTCTGTTTGTTTTTCTCCCTTACTTGTGACTGGTTCGATGGCTGGCAGGGGCACCACTCGGGTGACTTATGATTGGGTCTCTCCAGCCCAACACCTGCTACCCAAAGGCTCTCAGCTTGCTCCCCCTCAAACTAGAGGAGCAATCTCCCCTCACTCTTCCTCCTACACCTCTCTTTCCATCTGTCTGTAGTTGCCTTTTTAGTCATTCCGACACATATATTTTCCTCCCTTTTTGCCTTCCTCTGCCATCATTTCATCACTCCATATCTCACTTCTCCCTTCCCTTTATCCTTGTTTCTGTCTATGACTTTCTTAATGTCACTGTTGTATCATTTCTCAATGTTGGTTCAAAGGGGTCTATGCTCTGAGCTATAAACAGCAGTTACCATGGTAAAGCGGGTGAAGTCAGAGGGGTAGGGCCAACAGTTCAGGTCTCTGAGGACATATACTGCAGTCAGAAGTAGTGCTCAAGGCAATATGTATTGGTACACCTGAGTTGTTTCATGTCTGACCTTCACTGGGTGAAATATATGGGGGGGGGGGGGAAAGAGCTCAGTTAATGTTAAGAGTACATCTGGTTCAGCTCTCTGACATGCATCCAATACAGGCCAACATAGCTTCAGTGTTGGAACAAGTGTACCAGCTGTGTACTGGAATAAACCTTGTTTTTGGTGAGTTAGGGCTGTGGTGGAGATTTGAATATTCTTTCTTTTGAGGCTTTTCACAAACCGTAACTCACCACACTTTTGTTTTTCCATGTTAGGCTTGTCCTATAATATCTACATTACTTATTTAAAATTAATGACCAAAAACCCTCCCTCTGCTTAAAGAAATCTTGTTTCTCACTCATCAATCATGGATTTGGGGGATTTTGTTGGTTTGTTTTAGTTTTGTTTTATTAAACAGTCCGAGCAATATACAGGTGTTGCCATGGTGTATATAATCAAATTGCATCAACGATGTATAGCTGACTACATGTACATGACTAACTAGTTCATCTAGCTAGCCACTTTAGCTAATAATTTAGCCAGGCTGCAGTGGTTTTCTATCCAGTGTCAGTAAGCAAGCTACATTGAGCTCATTACAGTTTTCTTGTCAGTCTTAAAAACGATAGTGTGGCAATCTATCTAGCCTTCTGTCGTGGGCACGGCTGCACGACCAGTGACTTTAAACCATTTCCTTGGTTTTAACTGTTGTTAGGATCCCATTGATTAAGATGATCCTCGCATGGTTAGCAAATTATTTCACAAGAGCAGTGAGGTACAAGAGGTTCATATTTCAGACAGAGGTTGCTTTCTCTTGTTCATTTCCCAAGCCAGACTACATTTCATTAATGCGGCACTGCACGTCCTTGGGTGCTAAGTCAAATCAAATCAAATCAAATTTATTTGTATAGCCCTTTTTACACGCAAGCATGTCACAGAGGGCTTCACATATGCCCATAGAACTGCCCCTCAACCAACCTAAACCCTCAAGGAAGACAAGGAAAAACTCCCAAAAAACTCTCTAAGCTCTCTATTGCTAAGCAATACACCGGACGATGTTCAACTTCATTCAATGCCCGGTTCTCGAGATAATCAAGCCACACAGACACACACACACAGATTCCTGTGATTAAAGTTAGATACCATAACTCTAGGACATAGACCCACATGAGCAAGGATGGAAATGGTAGCCCAATGTCCTCAGATTCATGGACCAAGCATACACATGCAGTGTAGTGTGAACATTGAAATGAATATTGATTTCGATGAATAGAGCCATTTCGGATATCTGGTTACATACGGTCCGAGATGAGCATTCTGCGAGTGGCATCACGGACACTCTTCAGGAAACCTATGGGTTTGGACCCGCCGGTACCAGTATTATCCAGCGCCTTGCAAACCCCTCCGAGAGGACAGTGGGATGCCCGGGCCTGGCTCCCGGGGACTGTGATGAAGCGGGCCACCATACAGATGTGGTAGCTCCTCAGGTCCACCAGCGCCAGCACACAGGCGTCATAGGCATGGCAGACGGAGGGGCTGGAGCCCGAGAGGATGTAGTCGCGCAGGGAAGAATGCTCGGACAGTGTCTCTATGAGACGGCGATGGGCCAGAGGCATGTAGTCTCTCATGCGCTTTAGGAAAGCGTCTACACATAGAGGGTAGGAACCATAGTGAGAAAAAGACATTGTCTGACTAGATGTTGGTGACGTGCAGAGTTTGTGGATATGGATCGGATCCCAGACGACATGTAGAGAGGTTCAGGGTGGGGTCATACTTGCTTGGTCTTCATGACGAACGCCCAGTAGTGCATCAAAGCACTGGATGGAGGAGCTCTGGGCAGCACTTCCTCCAGACAGCTGGATAGGTTCATCACAGATCCCCTCGTAGTGAAGACCTTCCGGTAACATGGGATTATCTCTCCACCTGAATAGGACAGGAGATCACATGGTCACCACAGGAACTAGAGCAGTCATACTGTACAGTAGATGCTGTGAATGACTGCCCTTTGTGCTTTGTGCTTACCCAGAGAAAAAAATTCTCAAAGTTCCATGGAATGAGACTGGATCAACATGCCCTGAAAAGATGAAATATGCAAATCGCATTCCAGTTTACTGAAATGAAATTATAGAGTATTGAAATGAAACCATGCATGGTTTGTGTACAGTACAAGTGTCAGTGTGTGAGTGTGATTTGTTGAATTACGTCATTGCTATGTCACTTTGATTCACGTATATTTGATTCACACTTTGAACACGCATCTGATAATTCTGCAAAGATCAAGCAACAAACAATTTGTTTTCTAAGAACACATGGCACAATGCTAATTTTCAGTTATTTTAAAAGTCTGGGCACACAGCCAAGTCCACCATTTCTAACCACATCTCAAAGTCTACAACTCTGGACATTTTGAACCAATTCTTTTTTCAAACATTGTCAGTCACACCATTCAGGTCAAACATCAAAATGCATTGTCTTATAATTTACCTTATATCACAGTGTCTGATCTGACCACTAAACAGTGTGTATGTGTGTGTGGGAAGGGGGGGGGGGGGGGTAAAAACCTGTTAATATTGCATGGTGTGGTGGTGGTGTGATTGAGACATACTATGCATGAGCTTGAGCATTTTCATCATCTCCCTCAGAGACTGGGCCACTTTGTGAAGGCCCTTCTGTAGCATGATGAGGTCGCAGGTGGCCCTAGCTTTCATCACCTCCAGTGCTCCCTGTGGAGAGTTCAAGAGCTTTAGAGCTCGAAATAGGACAGAGGAACGCCTGGACTGACAGACAAAGAGGAAGAAATCAGCCAAAGACAGTTGCAGGGGCGTTCATGAGACTTGCCTGTAACCCTGAGCTTCCAGCCTTCTCCACCAACAATGAAACCAGGAAGAACCCTCTGCAGCTCTCTCCCCCAGGAAAAGAAAACACCAAGTCCAAGTTCCTGTATTTGAATTGCACATGAAAATCACATGAAACAAAACAGGGAGTCCTATGATCGGGGTCATTCTGGTATTAAAATCAGACCAAAGAAAAAAACGCTCACCCTATGTCCATGCCTCTGAAAGGCAAACAATGATGCTGTTAGTGCATGTCGGTGTGCCTCCCCTTTAATACGTTGTCCTCTTTCAAGATTGTGCAAATAGATATTGGGATATATTGCACAGAAACTTGGAGGTGCAAGGTCAAACTCACCCTGTAGAGTCTCTGAGTTTCCAGTTGGCAAGAACTGAATCAGCATACGTAAGAATGGGAGGGAGGCCGAGTCTCTTTGACACCAGCCAGAAGGGAAGAGCCAGAGCTTTGGGCAGCACCTGTTAATCACAGTCATAAAATTAAACACACACTCTATCAGCGTTAATGCTTCATTTCCAGGGCCCCTTTAAACAAGATAAGTTACCCTTTGTTAGTGAGGTGAGTTGATTTACACTGGTAGGACTCCAGGAGATGGCTTGTACAGGGCAGAAAGTAATTCTCACCTGCGCTGGCAGGTGTTCCCCCTCCTGCCAGACGTAACCCATGACGATGAAGCCCAGTGCCAGGTGAGCCAGCCTGAGCTGTCGATGGCCTCTCAGGTGTTGAGGACTCAGATCGGCCATCTGTTGGCAAAGGTGGAACAGTGTGTTCTTTTTTCCGAATATTTTTATGAAGCTCTGGCAGAATCCCACTTCAGAGTCTTAATGGTGGTACGACAAAGTACAGCATCTTACCTTATGGACCTGTTCTCTTAGCTGATGTGTGTGGATGAGGTGTGTGAGGTTGCTGGCCAAGTCAATCCAAACGTTGTAGTATTCTGGTAGGTCAGTCTGAATGAAGCATAAGTCAGAGTTACTCAAACTTTGAAAACACTGGATGTAAAAGCGTTGAATCAAACTCTTAGAAGCACCAACCTCCTATCTTCACACACAGCTATGTCACAACTACAGTGTGGACAAATACAATCCTGGGTTACATGCCTGTATGACATTTAACTAAGAGCTTCACTCCTGTTGTTTTTTATGCATTTTAAATCGGAGGCTACACACAGTACATTTTGTATTTAAGCTAAAAGAGTAGCACCCAGGTATATGTGTGCTTGAAGACAGATTTTAGAAGGCCTGTTTTACCGATGGTTTTTCCAGAAGAAATCCATACTCTTCAGATACATGGAAGGAGTCCAGGTCTATGTGATCTGTAGAGGTGTGCTCCATGTACTCTCCTCTGATTGAACCCACTGGACAGTATGTAACTCTCTGGCTTTGCCGAGTAGGAAATGGGAGGACTTGTAGCTGACTGCTCGGCTGGATATGAGACTTTTGCTTTCTTGTTACTGTTTTGTTTCTCCTAACACAGACATCCCCTTTGTTGTCACTTCTCTTATTGTCAAAACCCCATCTAGGTTGATTTCTAGTTTCTGGTTTGGAATATTATCAAGTAACTCCAGTGACCAAGAGTTCGGAAGCTCAATCAAATACAAATGATTGTAGAAAGTTGCAAAGATAGTGAGCTCACCGGCCATATGTGCCCTTGTGAAAGAAATTTTGGGCCTATGTACAATGAATGTGTTTTAGGAGGAGTTTACAGTTGGTTAAGAAGCTTGATACAGTGAATGTTGATTCGGTAACACTTTATAATAAGTCAACGCTTTTTGGCATTTACAAAGTGTTAACTAATAGGTAGTTAACCCTTTATAAAACATTTTGAAACATTAACAATACATTATTAAATAGTTAATAAGCTTATTATTAAATGCTATGTTAATCATTAATAAACACTGTTAAACATTATGGATTTGATTCATAATACAATTCATAAGGTGTTTGATAACTGCATTACCATACTTTATAGACAGCTTGTTAATATAGTTGCAAACCAGTAGTTTATAATCTGTTAATGGTACATGAGCTGGTATAGAAAGCATTAGCAAATGGTGAACAAACCATTTACATTACCTTTACAAAGCATGAGTAAATAACTAACAACATATTAACTTATGTCTTTAATTAATGTATGCCAAGTCAAATACATGATGTACACTAATACTTAGCAGATGTCTTAACAACTATTTTACAAACACTTACTAATGATGCAACTTGTGATTAGTAATTCAAGTTATAAAGCATTTACTAACTGTTAGTTAAGGCTTTTGTGTTATTTATTAAGGTATTCTTGTCCATTCTCAAACCTCACATTCACAAAGGTATCGTAACAACTATTTTATTAACACTTACTAATGATGCAACTTGTGATTAGTAATGCAAGTTATAAAGCATTTACTAACTGTTAGTTAAGGCTTTTGCGTGACCTAATCTAAAGTGTGAACTATCTCTGCCTTATTAATCATTTATAAGTTATTTATTAAGGTATTCTTGTCCATTCTCGAACCTCACATTCACAAAGGCTGAACATACATTTCTCAAAAGGAAACAGACACAACACAATGTGATACACAAAATTACTATTTTATTGAAGTAATGACAGGCATGTGTCTTACTAACTACTTAGCTCTACTAGCCGAGAGTGACAGCGGTCGATACGTTAAAACCTCAGTTTGATATTTCCCGGCATGACTGAACGGTCGAGGTTAGTAAGTTGTTTATTATATGGCATTTTTAGCTCTTTTCATTTAAAACATGTAGTTTTGTTCAGCTCTACTCGTCTTCTCACGGTGTGTTTTTCATAATTTAATTCAAATTGTTTTCACACCCATCATAGTCAAATTCATAGTTAAAACATGTAATTTTTAAAGAGCCGTTCAGGAGCCAAAAGAGCCGGCTCTTTTTGGTGAGCTGAGCCATACGAGCCGGCTCACAAAAAAGAGCCGGAATGCCCATCACTATAGTAAAACTCCTCGATCTCGCTCATTTTGAAGATGACATCAGCGGAGGGCAATAAGAATACGTATCAGACCGCAGATGAGGTCAATACGCGCATAGATATATATAAAGACTTAATACGCGGCTGGCATGACTACCCATTAGCCAATCAGAACGCTCGTACTGTTGTTGCAATTGAACCAATATGCTGTTCTTATTGGTTCAGAAGACGTTCTCAAAAGAGTGGATATGTTGCCTTGGAGATGTAGTGACGTCACCAGTACAAGTGCAGCTGATTGCTCTGACAAGATGGCGTCTGCTCCAGATTCGCCGTGTTTTATTTGGGATCTTCACACGTATTGTTGTAGTATATAAGAAACCAAATGTTTACTCGTCGACAGGTCAGCAAACGCTTTGTCGCCTCAATTTGTTAAAACGATTTGTTTGTAATCCTCGATCTACGATCTCGGTTAACAAACGTTTTAACAAATCTCTGCTTTCAAAGGCGTTTGCAGACCTGTCGAGGAGTAGCTAAACATTTGCAGTTTATTACAGCCATTTTTTGAAAATAAAATACAGCTTCGGGTAACCAACTTTTATACCAATTCTACTGTATTGCTTCTTAATGGAAATAAAATACTATTTTATTACCCAGGTAAATAAATTAGACAGAACAGCTATTTCTTCTAAAAAACAAAAACACAACATCTATAGGCCTATAGTCTTTCTATAAATGCTTAATAAGGCATAAATAGTTCACACTTTAGATTAGGTCACGCAAAAGCCTTAACTAACAGTTAGTAAATGCTTTATAACTTGCATTACTAATCAGAAGTTGCATCATTAGTAAGTCTTTATAAAATAGTTGTTAAGATATCTGCAAAGCATAGTGTACATCCTGTATTCGACTTGGCATACATTAATTAAAGACATAAGTAAATATGTTGTTAGTTATTTACTAATGCTTTATAAAGGTAATGTAAATGGTTTGTTCACCATTTGCTAATGCTTTCTATACCAGCTCATGTACCATTAACAGATTATAAACTACTGGTTTGCAACTATATTAACAAGCTGTGTATAAAGTATGATAATGCAGTTATCAAACACCTTATGAATTGTATTATGAATAAAATGCATCATTTTTAACAGTGTTTATTAATGATCAACATAGTGTTTAATAATAAGCTTATTAACTATTTAATAATGTATTGTTAATGTTTCAAAATGTTTTATAAAGGATTAACTAACTATTAGTTAACACCTTGTAAATGCCAAAAAGCGTTGACTTATTATAAAGTGTTACCGTTGATTCAACTCATTTGGTAGAGATGCCACCTGTAGTTTTATAACACCTAACTAGGAGACGTGAAGTCTAGAGACGGGAAGTCTGGGTGACCTGGGAGAGTTCTTGTCACCTGGGGGGAAGAGACAGTTGGTCTGAAGACAATGTGGATTCAACTGTATTGTTCTAAGGATTTAACTAATGACAGAAGAGATTTGGTATAGCTGCATGTCTGTAGGATGGACCAATGACTTTTGAGAACTGTCGCATCTATAAAATCTATAAAACTTCCAGCCCTAAAGGCTTACGTCATTACTATGTCACTTTGATTCTTACAGAGACACTCATCTGATGATTCTGCAAAGCTAAAGCAACAAACATTGTGTTTCGAAGCACAGACAGCAGAGTGCTGGTTCTCAGTTCTCAATTGAAAGTCAAGCGCACAAGCAAGTATAGCATTTTTAACCATCTCAATTTCTGGTGTCAGGTGTTCTGTCTCGTTTGTGACAAGGGTCAACAGGACTGACCTATATCACACCATTCTGATAAAACATCTATTTGACATAATGCAAAGCAGCAAAACAGTTATAATCACAGGGTCAATTCTCCAGCGGTGTGTGTGTGTGTGTGTGTGGGTGTGTGTGTGTGTGTGTGTGTGTGTGTGTGTGTGTGCGTTAGTAAAGTTTTGGTGGTACTGTGGTGTGATTGATACCTACAGTACTGTGCATTAGTTTGAACATTTCCATAATCTCTCTCAGAGACTGGGCAACTTTGTTTGAGGCCCTTCTGTAGTATGTTGAGGTCACAGGTGGCCATAGGAAAAGAATAAAGTTCCTGTATTTCATTTGCACATGAAAATTGTGTGCAACAAAAAACTGGGATTTTCATGATTAGGAGTTCCTGGTATGAAAATCTGACCAAAATAAAATACACTCGCACAATGACCATGCCTCTGAGAGGCAAACAACAATGATACTTGCAATGCATGTCAATGTGCTTCCCCTTTAATACATCATCCTCTTGAAAGGTTTCAAAACCCCATCAGCGATTGCGTAACATTTGACTTCTGTCGTAACTAGGTTGAGGGAGAAGATGAGTCATGTGGGCATGATGAGTTCCCACAAGACTAAAATCCTGGAAATAAACAATAGCTTGTTGTGTCAACTGTGGTATCACTTCTCCTAAAGAAGTAACAGTAATTGAAATGTGTATTTGACTTAGCATTAAGTTGGCAAGACTGAACAAAGTATTACAAGACCCTGGCCTAAGTGCTTTAAAAAAATTGAATTTGACTGTCCTCACAGATCATTGTCTAATACAGTAATTGACTTGCAAGCTTTACTAAAATATACTGTAGTGCATGTCATGTCAAATATTTATGAGTGGCACAAATGTGGCAAACAACTTATCTGATGGGGTGGCAATTTTTTGACATCTGTCTGTTGCCTGTATGTAAAGGTCAGAATAGGGAATTCCTCTGCAAAGAAATGTGTTAGTTGGACATAAAAGGGTGTGAAACGGATGTGAAATTAGTCTTTTGTTATGATTAGTTGAGAGTGTTTTAGCAGGGCGTCAAGACTTTAACATAAAATGTCAGTGGGACCTTAAGCATGTGCCTTTCCCATGTTAAGTACCCTGGGCCAAGCAGTGAATGTAGAAAGAACACTATGTCATTACATGCATTGTCGGACTCCATAATTACTCTGACACGTCTGACACAGACAGCCGTGCTCTGACAAACCACATGACGTGTGGGGATAAGCGGACAGTAGAGGAGAGGGGGTAGAATGTGGAGGGAGGTATGAGAAAGCTCAGTAATGGGTCAATGACAGATCTCAGCAGTGCAGTTCATTAGGTTAGAGCTGCCATGTCACCGCAGCCTTGTGATTGGTCCTCTGCTTCTCACGGACTCTTCTCCTGGTAACACACCCGCTGCACATCCAGTCAGTGACAAGCATGACCTACTGTAATCCCGGTCCTAAATAAAGATGTCAGTGTGTGTCTTCATGCTGATTTATCAACCTCTGCCCCAGGCTTATCTTTGCTGAGTTACTTTTACTAGTGCACACACTCCCTGTTTTCCATGTAACTACAGTAATCACTGAATACTGTACACATGGTACAAGGGAGCACTGACACCTGTATCGCTTCTCTCAATAGTTGTATGGGTTATTTTATAGATGTATCATGCTTCTCTATTTCCCTTTCAATCACAATTTTCCAATCTGCAGAGATTATCGATTGAATTATGTTCAACCAAATAAACAGTGCAATCACCAGGCTTTTGTTTGGTACAATCTTATTTTGAGCCATGGACATTCAAGCATAATATAAGAGTTTGATAGTAATATGTAATATGTTCATTAAAAATAACAATGTTGCCCATATAGTCAGGTGGCAGAGCCGTTAGGGAAGCGGGCTTGTAATCAGAAGGTTGCCAGTTCGATTCCCGGCCGTGCCAGATGACGTTGTGTCCTTGGGCAAGGCACTTCACCCTACTTGCCTCGGGGGAATGTCCCTGTACTTACTGTAAGTCGCTCTGGATAAGAGCGTCTGCTAAATGACTAAATGTAAATGTAAATATACACAAAACATAGTTACTGTAACGTGTCTGTGCTGCATGTACTGTAGAGTGAATAGGATGATGAGTTGAGATCAGCCATAAGAGTTTCCTCACCTGTCAATTTTTCAGACAGTGAACGTCAAATCGACAGAAAGGGGCACCTTGCTAACCAATTATCTCAGCCACATCCACACGAGTGCCCAAGGTTGGTTTTCTATCAGACGGGAAGAGAGGCCGAGAGAGAAAAAGACAAAGAGAGAGAGAGACATAAAGGGAGAAAGAAAGGAGAAAGAAAGGAGAGGGAGAGAAGGGAGAAAGACAGAGGAGAGAGGAGATGAGGGAGAGAGAGAGGGAGAGAGAGAGAGCTCTGCGACGTTATTCCCTGGGCTTTCCCAGTGTTTACTCGGCTGTGCCGTTCTCAAAGCCCTTTACATTATAGATCTGTAGCTTAACACACCAAAAGACTAGGATTTCATGCACATAGAACCCAGCTGAGGTCAGCTAGTCCAGAAAGAGAATATACAGTATCGATTATGCATTGCACTCCTATACTATTATTGGTGACCAATTCTACAGAATGAATTGTACACAGTGATATGAAATATCACTAAATAGACCATTGAGCACCACTATATGTATTTATCACACAAGGATGTGGACAAATACACCAATATGAGAGGCCGAAATTAATGCTTTTTTCTAAATTCTTATCTTGTTCATAGACAGTCAGGCATGTGGGATCAATACAGCAACATGTCTAAAACAAATAGCTAGATGGACTGCACAGAAGAGGTGCTGGTCCTATTTACAGTTTTGACAAGTAATATGTCTGTTTATCATAATGACAACTGAAGCTGAAATTATTCATCTTCATCTATGGAATATTTTTTTATAAGAAACTTAAAGGCAATGCTCAAACCAATGTCAAAGCAAGCAAAGTTAGTATAAAAAAATTACATAGTATGCAATGACAGTATGTCAGTATGTGAAATGCAGATACAGTAGTTTAAAGGTAGAATGAAAGCTATTTCTGGTGTGAGCGTCATTTAAGGATGATCGAAACCTAAGTATACACATGATTCAAAGTTCAAACAAGCAACACAAATATATATTTGGCATTACATCTGACTAGGACTCAATCAGCTTAAGGTTTTTGGCCCAAAAATGCAATTTTATATGAACACAGTAACCCACTCTTAAGCCTATCTCTGGCTTGTTCTGCTTCATTAACGGGGGAAGGGCGAAGAGAGAAGGTTCATCATTCCTCTGAAGAGAAACTACCTGCCCACCACCGAGCATGTTTAAGGGGAGCTGTGGGCGTTTGCTAATGATTATCACTCTCATCCTACCTCTAAATCTGCCCCTTAGCCTCAGAGAATTAGTCCAGTTTGCCCACACAACTTTGACATCCCCCTCAACCCAAACATGGCCCATACAGTGTCATGGATATGCTTTGTTGATTTGATCTTTTCTTAATTTGGCAGTGGGAACTCTCATTAATGCCTCCCTCCCAGTGAGGAGAAAAACATTAGGAGAGAAAAAAAAACAGAATTACTGATGTCAGAGAAGGTAAAAATCTGTCAGTAAAGGAAAGGCTTTACTTCGACAGTAGTATTGGAAACTGTATTGTACCTCCACCCCTAAATCATACTGGAGGAAGTTACAAATCGTGCCAGTATGGAGATCAAAATCCCTTTTCCTGATCAGAAACCAGACCTCTAATCCTACGCTGGTTCGCTTGATAACAGTGTGTGGTGGGTTTTTTGCCTGTCTGGAGTACTTCCACAGGAGAGTGTGAAAGATGATCCTCTCTCTCCTGTTCCTGTTTAGACTAGGAGAGCTGTGGAGGCTGGGGGAAGCCAACTGGAACTATCACAGCACACCACCACCGTTTTCAGACTGCATGTCACACACACATGCACACACAGACGCTCACGCACACACAAATGCGCACAGCACCATGCACAAAAATATGAACGCACACATACCCACACAAAGCCACTCAGACACACAAATGTATTTACACTGCGTACACAATGTGCACCACAAGAGTGCATGACAAATTTTGTTCCTGTCCAGTGATCCTGCTGCTGCCAACCAGCAGCCATTCATGTGAGGAGGTGAGTGATTTGAAAAGGATTTGGTCTCCACGGTACTTTAACAACACTGATGTGTTTGAGAGGAATTCAAACTTCCCTCTGATCTGAATGTTTTTAATTCTCTGCTGGGACACATTTAAGGCAGATCTGTTATGAACTGCTGTTCATGACAAAAATAAAGGTGATAATTACAAGAATCCTTGCCACATGTTAAAGCTCTTCTGCGTCGAAACTTGTCTGCAAATGTGTTTACAATGTTTCCACTAATACATTTTAACAGGTTTTTCCTGTTCACACGTGTATCAATGTGTTATCGAGTACACATTATTAACAATCAGCCATTACTAGAACTTGTCAGGTATTCCACGTTTTTGGGTCAGGTACAACATGACAAAATGCTGTTGCACAGCATCATCTGCAAATCTTTTTTTAAACTCACGATCCATAGATCGAAGAAGTTTTTCCCACCACCCTGAACATATCTCTTTGCAATTATTATTCTAGTGTTACACCTAGTATTACATTGTGTGGGCTGTCCTTCCCACTCCCAACTGCTCCCATGAACTTCATCAACCTCTAACATGATGACAGTTGACAGCACATGAAACACAGAGGTCCACAGCTCCATGACTTTGTCAGGCATGTCTGGGAAGTACCGATCATATAAGTCTTGGTGTCTCGTAAACTGTCCATCACTGAGAGTTACTGTTAGCTACACTACAGTGCTGACCTAGCTAACTTTACTCCACTACCTATTTGGTGTCTGCTAGACTCTAAATGTGCAGGCCCCTGCAGCCCATTCACCTTTCATCCCAGTGGGTATAGAGAGATGCCAGATGAGTTTAGTGCTGTGGTCGAATACTATGGGATCAGCACAGCACGAGCCTGTAGGAAGTGACACGTCAGGGTACATTCAGTCCAATAGATTAGTAGTAGTGGAGTAGTGCAACAAGCACCCTGCCAAGCTCTTTTCAGTGGACAGGGTCTGAGACGAAAGCCATCAACATATCCTTGCTTATTACAATGCTCCCATGTTACCCCACTCTTCATCTCCCCCCACTGGCTACCCATCACGGCCCGCATCAGATTCAAGATCCTGGTACTGACCTTCCGAGCGTTGAACGGGACTGCACCAGACTACATCCAGTCTCTTGTCCAGCCTTACACCCCCACCCGCCACCTACGGTCTTCTTCGGACAACCGTCTGGTGGTCCCACCTCTCAAGAGCACCCGCTCCCAACCCAAGCTCTTCTCCTGTCTGGCCCCCCAATGGTGGAATCATCTCCCCACTTCCATCAGAGATACTGACTGTCTCTCCACTTTCAAGAAAAGGCTAAAGACGCACTTGTTCCGGGAGTACAACGGTACTTTACAAAGATTTGTTGGATCAGATCTTCCTCCAGGTACACTTTCAAGGATCATGTTGTTCAATTGAAATGTGTTTAACTACATGCTCTTCTGGTTCCACCCATTGGCACTTATTTGCTTTTCAAAATGTATATGCTTCTCGTTTTGGAAATGTTTTTGGGGCTTGTTGTTTATGATCATTGACCTATGCTCTGTTGTAAAGCTCTGTCTTGTAAGTCGCTCTGGATAAAAGTGTCTGCTAAATGACTAAATGTACTGTAAATGTAAATGTACAATATGGCACATTGCAGAAAGCAACGGTGCATAAGGGAGTTTTTTAGTTTTAGCCTAAACCGTGTGTGTGGCTTTGTTTAGTAATGGTTAGGTTTCGGAGACAGGGCTATGCTTAGGTTTGGAGTTCAGGTTAGGTTAGGTTTTGGGGGTAGAGTTAATATTAGAGTTAAGGTTGGGTTCATGTTAGGGTTAGGTTAAGAAGTTAGGGAATGCAGGATTTTGAATGGGACTGAATTCTGAATCCCCACAATGATAACTCTACACAATGTGTGTGTGTGTGTGTGTGTGTGTGTGTGTGTGTGTGTGTGTGTGTGTGTGTGTGTGTGTGTGTGTGTGTGTGTGTGTGTGTGTGTGAGTGTGTGTATGTAATTAAATAGTCCAAAAATTGTTGAAAAAAAGTGGATGATGATTCGACTTAGCAGGCTGCTTCATATAGTCTGCATTGCCCCCTGTCTGAGATAGATGATGGGGATTTCTCAGGGATTTCATCAGGTCAGAAGCATAGCCCCATCTTTGAACCGCTTTGTCAAACGCCTGAATCAAGGCCACATCAATAGGAATAGAGGAAAAGCCTGTAGAAGTCAATTTAAGGTTATAACCGTACCAAATATACACAACTTCATATTACAGTAACAAATATAAATGGCTTAAATCTTTAATGCATGTGTTTTTATGACTTGCATGATGTTTTATATATATTTACATTTACATTTAGCAGACACTCTTATCCAGAGCGACTTACAATAAGTATAGGGACATTGCCCCTGAGGCAAATATGGTGAAGTGCCTTGCCCAAGGACACAACGTCATTTGGCAGCGCTGGGAATCGAACCGGCACCCTTCTGATTAATAGCCCGATTCCCTAACCGCGCAGCCATCTGACCACATATCAGTTGCTGCATGTTTTAATTGATGTCCAGTTGACCATCTTCCATCATACCAAGGGGCTTTGTTTTGGTCGTTGTGCAGGTAAAAAAAGAAAAAAACATCCATAAGCTAGACTGTTTTATTCAAATGTGCTTGGCAATTTCTCCCCACTTCCTTTATTCCATACTTTTCTCCTAACCTCCCACATTCCTCTCCATTGTGGCCATGCTTTACCACCAGAGCCACTAATCTCCCAGCAGCTCTCCACATCCAACAGAGACCAGAGCAAAAAGCAAAGTGGGGGACTGAAAGTCATGGTGCTCGGATGAATTTCCAGACCACTTACCAAGTCATCAAGCAGATAGGCTACAAAAGAACAGTAAATTGTCTCTGCATGAACCGTGACTGTGGGAAATGGGCAACAGTGAGTTTAAATCACTGCTGAACCTGCAAAGCGTCCAGCAGTTTCAGAGAACCAGGGAGAAATACCACGAGCAACAATGTTTACCACCATACTTTGTTTTATGTTTACTACTTTGCTGCAACTTTCCCTTTCCTACTTTGTTCTCAGTAGCTGCAGGGTCTCTTGTCTTATTTTATCATCCCAATAAGACCTTATAATGCTCTATCGGAGTGGAGGGGAGAGGGTGGCAGCAGTGTTTAATATGAGGATGCCAAAACAGAATCCTGCACCTCCCATGGCTTGTCAAATAATTAGGCCTATTTTTAATGTAAAAATCCCAAAGGCAACCATTGTCATGTGAATAAAACTCCTTGTTTATTCTACTCTGCAGGAAAGCCTCAAAGGATGTGCTAATGTCACTATCCTCCTGTGTATTAATAACAGATTAATACAGTTTTAATTTTGTTCATGTTCTGTGATTTGGAGAAAAATATACTACAGTATAGCTTTATATCAAGTACAGGCCAATGGGAAGAATGGGAGTTTCAAACTCCTATTCTACATATTGATCTGGTTTAGAATCAAGATGACATCTTCATTGTCACTTTGTGTCTTAGACAGGGCTAAATTGATATTCCCTCCCAGTAAAGTATACCTTTCTGGTACAGGAACTTCCTCCTTCTCCGTGTGACATTCTAATGGTACTGTAAAACTGTGAATCATCGTGGGGTGTGCTGTAACTTGTCATCTCCTACAGGAAGTGAAGCCTAGTCAGAGGAAGTGGCTCCCGCTGTTGTACTGTAAGTACAGAGCGTGTCAGAAAGAGAAACCCCACAGAGTAACCTTTCATGGTCTGAACTCCAAGTCTTCTAGACGTGTGTGTAGAAAACAATTTATCATAGCATTCCAGGGTTTGAACACTCATTTCCTGCCACTAAAAGACTGCAGCGTTCTGTCTGCAGTCCCCAAAGGCACAATAATGATTATGGTTATCTCCTATTAGCGTCAATCTGATCAGCATCATCTTGATAAGGCTGAATTAAGGAGTGAGCCAGCCTTATGGTTAGGTGTGTCAGACCTTATCTTGTCACATTGAAGCTCTATACTATCCTCGGAGAAGAAGCCCTAAAATACCATTGTGAGAGGCGACATATTAGTCATCCTTTAGTGAGCTGTTGGTGAACCAGGTGAAGTGGAAGAAGCTGAAAAGGCTCGGTTGTCACTAAATTCTCTCTAAAGAATACAACGAGATACATTATTGTTGTGTGTTGATATGCATCAGCACACCGAGTATTATGAATCGCATTAACAATTAATTAAATCAAAAGGATTATTCTGCATGCAAAGTCATCCTTGAGGTGCAGTTCAATGGAACAGAGAAGCTAACAGAGAGGATGAAGGCAGATGTTTTCCATGATTTGTACCAAATGATGCACTGTTCCAGTGGGATTAACCATGAGGCCATTTCAGAGCTTGACATTGACTCCCATCCCAGAAGTAAAGAATCTTGGGAAACTGTTCCCCAAGATCAATTTTTAATTTACTGACAGTTGGACTAATGACAAACTCAATTACACACTAACTGACTCCTAATGGTCTTACAGAGCGCCCCTCAGCTTTGCCCATACCGTCTGGAAGTGGTGGAATGATTCCAAGGAAAATACCAAGGTTTTTGCCTATTCAACAGCAAAAGTATGGCCGCTGCTTTTCTGTATGCAAGAGAAAGTGTACAAGGAGAGTGACATCATCGGTAGCAGCAAGTTTATTGAGATAACTTAACGGTAGAATTGATATCTCTATTCTCTTTCGATACATATTAATGAATTCTGATGAATTAATATTAATGACTTCTATACATTCTTAATAGTATAGTCTTTAACTATGTAGTGCCTCTGAGGCTGAAGGCAACCATTCATTTAACATTTATGATATCACTGCATTATTCATAAGCTACTCTGCAGCTAAGACTAAGGTTTATTCAGTATAGTTTTAAAAATCATGTTAACTTAACTTGGAAGTGCAATTGAAGCGGAGCAATAAAGGGAATCTTACTAATTCCATCAATCAAAATTTCCCCTGCCTTATCACACCACATACCATGGATGATAACGCAGGATATGTCGGCTTTCATTCTAGACTGATTTGTGGAGTACCAATCCAGCCGCCTCCATAACACACGCACATCTACCCATGTCCAATAGGCCCAAGGCCAGGAGTTTTCCATCAGTCACAGTGGGGGAGGTACTGCATGGCAGGATAAGGAGGGAAGTCTCCAAGCCACTCTAAATCACAGTGGAACACCAGGCCTCTGAGAGACAGCCTTGATGCTGAGGCAGCAAGGAGGATGATCCTTGCCCTCAGAACCCCTCACCCCCACCTTCACCCCTCTGCTGAACCAGCCTCATATTTCACCCAGGCTGACAGAGGCCGGGGCGGAGGCCGGGGCTGAGGGCACCGTTCAGCTGTCAGTGCATATAGGCCCCTACTGCCGGAGAAGAACACTTGGTAGACAAGTGTTTATTGCCAAAATAGCCCTTGGCTGTGAATGTTTCAATTCCCTTAGCTTCCTAAACTCTTCAACACATCCATCACTTATTGGACATTGCAAAACACCTGCTCCACGTTCAGAGACTTCAGATTCGTCGGTTCATCATGCATTGTTGAGGAAGTCACCTCGACTAATCAGAAAGTGAATTCATTAAGCCACCGGGTCGTACATCACCATGGAGAAGTCTCCCATCCCTCTTGCTCTGAGTGTCATTACATTATAAATCTATTATCCATCATTAATAGCCCTTGAGGATTATAAATAGTTCCAAGACATCTCCCAGCCAGTGTAATAGTCTCCTCAGAGTGCTCAGCACGCAGGTACTACATGAGAAATGGGCCTTGATCAATACAGAATTGATACCACACCACAAATGACGAGGATTCAGAGGCATATGACCTTTGCAATATCATGAAAGATAAGATGAGAGCAGAGTCTAATTTGTTTTGGAACTGAAATAAAACTGTCAAGAAAGTATTTGGTGTACATCAGATTTAGTGAAGTTTACTTGTCAGTGTGGTTATTCGTAAAAAGATAATTAACACTAACACTTTGAGCCTTCACCCCTCACTGTCTTTGTGTGTTTACATTTTATGCAGCACGCATAAAATACGTTTTTGTTACAGTCTTTGTGCCTATTAAGACTCTGTTTCAGTATTTTTTCGACATTATTCCCCTGTTGAGTGCAATTACAGAAATATTTGAGTTGAAGGAGGTGCACTTTCAGAGGAAAGTGCCCACTGCTCATTGCCTTTCAACCCATAGCTGTCAGCATCTCTCATTTAAACCTCAAAGCACTGGTGCAAACAAAGAGTATTGCTTGGAAAGCTGGCTTGAAGACCCCACGAGGAAAGTCACTTATAAATTGTAAAAAGCATTCAGCAATAAATAACCAGAAAGAAACAACAGGCTCAAATGTATTGTAAGTGGTAAAACAAATTCAAACCACGACTTTACTACTTAGTGTATTTTGTGGCATGAAAAACGTAACTACAGTGGCAAGAAGTGTTGGAGTCACCTGAAGTAATATATTGAATTAGTAATGACAATGAACCAGTATAGATTGAAAAAACATAATTTGAATTTCAAAATATATTTTGAATAACATGTTTGGGGCTTTTCATAAGTCATAACTCTCAATGTAAAAAATGTGTATTGTTTTTAATTAAAAACCTCACTAATTGTATCCTCTTCAAATTAAATTCAAATCAAATTTATTTGTATAGCCCTTTTTACACGCAAGCATGTCACAGAGGGCTTCACATATGCCCATAGAACTGCCCCTCAACCAACCTAAACCCTCAAGGAAGACAAGGAAAAACTCCCAAAAAACTCTCAACAGGAGAAAAAAATGGAATCCTCTTAAATTCAATAGATGATAAACAAAACATGGGTTTCGCATGTTCTTCAACAGGCCATATGTAAAGTGTAGTTGTGCCTGCCAGTTACTGTGACTGTGGCAGTAACTTCACAGTGTGAGAGAAAACCACTCTAGAGGATCCACTAAGTGTAAAGACCCCATATAATCGCTGTGTTAGAGCTTTGGATAATTACACAACAGGATTAAAACAAGTTTCACAGTGCTAATATCTTGTAAAAAGATTGACTATATTTCTCTCCTGAAGACATTTGACAGTAAACAGGCAAGCACACCATTTCACAAAGAGCATGAAACCATGGCACCCATAAAAGGAACCTGAACTGTCACATGTTTAAAAAGGCACCGCTGCATTCAAGGCCACACTTCTTTTGATGCCAACATGGGTCAAGGAGGAGCTACAAACCCCTCTGAGAAGATCCCCTATCTATTGCTTATCTAAATTAAAACTGACTTTATCTGGTAAAAACATAATTCCAGAAATACAATAGCATAAGATTAGCAGTCAGAGATCCCTGTGTGTGTTAGAAAGAGTGTAAGCTCCCATGTGTGAAATAGAGTATCATAAAGTGCCAGCCTTTGGTAAAATGACCTGAGATCAGTTGATAGCAGACAAGAAAGAACCCTGTAGACCTTAAAGGTAAAAGCACCACTCCTGCAGTGTTGTGGGTGGTAGAATAATAGAGTGTAAATATCTGACTGTTTCCTTTCCCTTTAGCTTGGGAATCGATGTTCAGCCTTGTTGATTCATGGAACTTTATTGACTGTTTGTCCTTGACAAATATCATTGTAATTAGTAATACCCTATACCAGTGAACTGTTTTCCAGGTCAGCAAAAAATATTGATTTCAATCTAAAGTAAAAAATTTGCTTACTGTACCTTATGTTTTCAGACTACCTTTTTCTCTCCACTGTAAGTATACAGTAGGTACAATTTCCTGCAGTTCTCAAACAGTGTGTCTTTGGCTGACTTTCTAAAAGGGCTTTTACTTTATTGCAAATTTGCTGCATAAACAAATGTTGGCATGTGCACCACACCAGAACAACAAAAACTAATTGTAACTTCTGAAGTGAAATGAAATCTTACCAGAAAATCCTTACTTCGAGGGAAAGTACCCCTGTTTTAAGATCCACAACATGAAGTGAAGTTGTTGTCTCTGCAGCTCTTACCAGAGGTTAGTGTTGTTCCTTCCCTCCAGAGGCTCAAGCTCAGATTAACGCTGCGTCAGATATTTCTAAACAAGTAATGGGGTTGCATGAACTACTGTAGAGCTGATAGTTGGATCCTCAGATAGGCCCATCAGCTGGCATCAGCGTTGTACTCTGGGAAGAAGCATTGACAACTCTGCCATTAGGGACTCTGGGGAGCTTTTGTAGTGTGAGTTGCGACAGTGTCCGTCAAACGTCAGCTTTCAAACCTTGAACTGACGAAAGTGGTTTAGATCATCTCAATCAAAAGGACAAGGTCTCTGTTGGATGGCTGGCGAGTCAGACTGGAGAGCAAGGTGGTGAAAGGGTTACTCATGCAGCACCAACTGGTAGAGTTCAACATCCACATCTGGGAAGTAGGGATGGGGAAAAAAACTAAATGTGGGTATTGGGGGGGGGGGGGGGGGGGGGGGTTCAGTCTTTGTGTCCTCGGGCAAGACACTTCACACTACTTGCCGCTCTGGATAAGAGCGTCTGCTGAATGACAATGTAAATGTATTGTCCACCTCAGTATTTGATGTGAAATCCGGGTCAGAGGACACACGTTGTGCATACACATACACTCTTACCTTGTTTGCCAGTTCTCGTTTTGTATCAGAAGTTTGCACTTGCAGTGCAACACATTTGATAAGGGCATTGCATTAATGCCTCCAGCCTCTCCATCTACTTGTCAATGTTTTATTATTTAAATCATGCAAATCAAACATTTGTAAGAGAATGAAAAATACTGTTTCTATATCCCAGTCTGTTTAATATTGTATGTGCGAACAAACAGTAGATGGTTCTGGTACTGATGTCACTCACACTCTCTCACACACACACACACACACACACACACACACACATACATACATACACATTCTGGCAAAAAAAACTGTGAAGAAAAAAAAAAGTTATAATCTCAGCTGCAATGGGATACATGTTTTTTTGGATCAACAAGCTCAAATATATGCTTAAAAGATATAGTTTATCCCAGTGTCTTATGCGGTCTACAGTCCTTGCATATCATTTATCTTTTTTTCCTGACTGATGGGTAAATGTTGGAAACATATCATTGTCTAAAGAATAAATAGTGTTCATGGCCTTAGTGGTAGTACTGTCTTAAATCGTTGCCATATTTTTATAAAACTGATTCATGCTAGAGTGCAAGCATGAATGTTTGTGTTCATGAGAGTACTTTAGCTCTGGGACAATGTTGTCACTTTAAATTAGCCTTGTATGTACTGTGCCCAAAAAAATTAACATAAATATGACGGGGCATGAAAAATGTCAAGCGACAAATTGAACTCTTGAATCTTGGGCAAGGACTGAATGCTTTGAACAAGACATCAGTCCAGCAACACATGGGTAAACAAACATGCAGACATTTCTCAAGATCCCCCCCCCCCCCCACTCCAGCCCTGCTATGAAGACAGCACTTATAACACACAAACACACATAAACACCTACGTATCAACCATTTGCAGACACACGCAGCCACAGACGGAGACCGCGTCGACAGATGACAACGGATCACCTCATGAACTATGATTGGAGGGTGTCTTTACCCACAACTGCTTTTCTGTCAAGTGCTTTCACTTTTCTTATTGGATTTACACTTTGGCTTTGACCATTATTCCACATGAATGGAAGCGAACCATGCAGGGAGATTGTGATGGACTGATCACCTTCATGCCATAACCACACCGACCTTCATAGTCCCCAGTTCTCGGATAAATGCACGAGAAACCCTAAACGTCTGTCATCCATTCACGACACAGCTGATACGGAACCACTGCAAGTAAGAGCAGGCCCGTAACGGAAACACATGAGGCCCCCCCGCAGAATAAGCCTGAGAGCCCCCCCCCCCGAGCCGTGTAATAAATGCAAGATATCAAAACTCAAGCTTGTCTTGTGAGGGAAATTTATTCAATAAGAAAAAAACGCTCAAACGGTTTGCAGGTGAATAGCCTACACATGTGCGCGTCTTTTAGCAAATCTGTGTGCAAAGTCTTTTACCACACTCTTTACATCTAAACTGCGCGCACATTCATTTTCTATGCTAAGGATGGCCAGACCTGACCAGCCTCTCTTGTGACATGGATTATGAGATATGTTTTGATCAGTTTCAGCTTGGAAAATGACCTTTCAGCGCTTGCGACAGTCACGGGTATTGTCAGAAATAATTTTATGGCCGTGGCTACATCAGGCACACTTGATAGTATGGAGTTGTGTTTTATTATTAGCGTGTTCGCTAAATCATAAATGGAGCCATTTTTTGTCGTGTGAATCTTGTAGAAAGCAATGACGTTTTACACGATCATAATATGTATATAACTGAAATACAATGACTAATTGTAACTTTGATTATGTTTTTTGTATGTTTAAATAGTGAAACGCAATCGCTGCAACTGCACGATACTACTGTCGCGTACGTTATCATGTTTGCCAATAATGTCAGCTATGTAGGCTAATATATTTTATAATTAAGCACTTTTTCTACTTTCTCTTTTTTTTGTAGTTTCACTCCATTTCAATGTTGTCAGCTTGATAGGAAGTCAATAAAGGAGCAAGGCTAATTTTCCTGGCTCTTGGAAAGGAGGCTCTGTTAACGCTAGGAAGCACAACACAGACAGAGCAGTACAGCTGTCAAAGTATAGGCTAACGTTAGCTACGTGGTACAGTAATGTTAGCTATAGCAAACAGTACAATACCTGTCTCTTCTGGCAGATGAGTGCATCCTTCACCGGCTGGTCGAAAAAGACATAATCTTGGGAAGTTTGGCATTTAATTCAGAAATGTACTGTTTTGAATGCCGCTTTTGGGCACCGCTTTTAAATGTGCGTTTCATTTTTCCTACGCTACGCTACAGTTAGCTACCTATTTGCAGCGGGCTCGCCGGTCTGTGTGACCATCTGACCTACTTCGTCATGTCACTTACCTAGCTAACAAA
Organism: Osmerus eperlanus; assembly: GCF_963692335.1. Classification (NCBI taxonomy): domain Eukaryota; kingdom Metazoa; phylum Chordata; class Actinopteri; order Osmeriformes; family Osmeridae; genus Osmerus; species Osmerus eperlanus. The sequence continues at coordinate 14,162,690 of NC_085023.1, forward strand.
GAAAGCACAATTAAATATACTTTCCTTTATTTTTATATCAACTCTGGAAACACAGACAAGACAATAAGACATCTCATGTAATTCAAATTGGATAAAACATTTTTTTTAAACGGGGGCCTGCCACGCGAGGCCCCCATCCCTGCGAGGCCCCCCCGCGGTGCGGGGGCTGCGGGGGTAATCTTTACGGGCCTGAGTAAGAGGAAGAGCCTCTCTATTTGTTAAATGACTGCTCCCCGCAGACAGCTATCTCCAAAGATGCCTGATTTCGGAAGAATAAGTGGGTTACATTCAGGATGAACGTCAGGGGTCAAGCGACACTGCAAAGGAAATACCTTCACTATTGACAAAAGGGTTTATTCTGCTCTTTCTTTTGTTTGTGTTTCTGTGTGTGTGTGTGTGTGTGGGCCCGTGTGTCTGTTTGAACGTGTGATTTATCCACTTCGGTAAATGATTGTATGGCACACCTTGTCTGGTGTTGTTGGTCCTCCCTCTGCCCCCCTGCTCCATGTTGGCTGCTGTGCCCTGGCATGTGGGCTACAGATGGACTCTCTGTGTGGCCAAGCCAGGACTTGGTCCACCGGTCCCTGAGCTATAAAAGCCAAGGCAATTCCCACAAATGATACAGGCCCATTTTTTAAATAACAAGCACATCGACAAAATAAGCCTCAGACCAGGAGTCTGTGGATGAGCTAGCCAACTGTGAGACTAGATGCTTTATATGCAGTGCAGTGGGATACAGTCTTTGGCTTCCCTACTGTGGCACTGTCGGTCCACTCTCTTTGTAAAACATGTTGAACCCCACTGGGACTGAAAGGCCTGCATCATTCTCAGTGTCTCTTTTGGCAACTCACACACACACACAGACACACGCAGAAGGAGGGAAGTATGAAGCTTTTTAACAGCCCCCATAGACTATTTCTCTCTATTTGTCTGTCTCTCTCTCTCTCGCTCTCTCTCTGGAGCTCTCTTAAGCACAACCTATGTTCCCTCACTCCTCTCACTCACTCTCTCCATCCATCCATCTCTCTCTTTTGATCCCCCTATCAGCTAATTCCTCCCTGGCACTCTTCCACCAGCATGGCTCAAGCCCTCTCTCCATGATGAACAATCACCCAGGAGGATTCCCAGGCTTCACCCAGCCACCAGAGCTCCCCTCTCAGCCCCTCAGCCCTGGCATGAGCAAGTATCCATCAGCTCGTACCCTGGAAGCTGATGCAGGTTTAGATTCATATCCCGGCCCTGACATGATGTGGTGGGGGTGGAAGAGGGGGGGGGGGGGGGGGGTCTGGGTGCAGATTGGATTGCTTGATGGCCTGACTGAGGCTGTGAGTAAATAGTGCTCTGTCTTAAAGAGCGTTCCCATGCATCACGATGACAGCAGAGGCAGTTTTCTCTCACGCCGCCCATTAGTCATCACCAGACGCAGGTGGTTACTACGGCGTCTGTGTGGATCAACGTTACGACCATGCCTACGACACAACTTTCATCCCTGGTTTGGCCAATTAAGGTCCCTTTGTGTATACATGAAAACACAGCAAGCTCACGGATCCATTTGTTTCTGAAACACTCGCAGCTACTCCAAGACTGGATGAACCTCGGTAATCATCGTTTCACGATTCTCGTATTCATGAACTGACTGAAATAGTTTGAGGTTCATCAATCGTAATCAGCTGCCTCTAAATTGCTTCCTATCTCTGGTAGCAGGAGCTTATTGAGGATGATTAACCGAATGTGAGCGTTCTGTCTACTGTATGTGTTTCTCCCTCATCTCCTTTCCCAGTGGGTATCGTACATCCTGTTGTATGACCTTCAGTGCCAACGGATAGGAAGCTGACATGGGGGTACTACAACTGAGCAAGGCCACATTCAAATGTAACAACGTTTCGTTTCATAGTTCAAAGACGACACCAACCACTGGAATGACAAATTGGTTTTACATGAAGGGAGAAAAAGGCTGAATGAATAACTGAAGTGAGCTGGTGAGAGTGATCCAGGCAGAAGAATCTGGAGGTGGCAGATGAGTCCTGGGGTATTGACTGGGATACCTGGAGCTCAGCCGATCCCTGGAGCTCAGCCGATTCCCCTCAAAGTGACTGGATGGCAGAAGAGGAGCTCGAGAGCAGAGGACGAGATGGTGAGTGCTAGAAACACACAATAAACACAACTGTAGGGAGGTTGTGTTTAGGCTACTGACTAGACGTGTGTAAACAAGGCGGCAGATGGGAGTTGTTGTGTGATCTTCTCTTAAGTGAACCTCGGTTCATTCCTACTCCATAAAGTACATGAATTACCATGTCGTAATGGGAAGTGTGCATAACACATTTGACAGCAGCCAACATCTCGTTACCCCTTTTCAATTAAAGGCCCGTGCCTCGATGAAACATTCAAGTGCAGGAGAAATGTCAAGATCAACTAAAGCGAGCATGAATCATCATGGAGTTAGCTGGTACTTGAGTTGCCAAACTTTGTTTATTACTAATGCACTGCATCAGACGCCGAGATGCTTTCCCATGTCACGGCCTTTCATGGAGGATGGTGACAGGTGTTTGACGGCATGATGGAGCAGTCCGCTGGAGGTAGAGCCCCACACAGTGGAGGTGTATCTGTCATCGATGACGAGAAGGAGCGGCAGAGGACGCCCCCAGCTCTTGCTTCAAATGCACTTTGATCAGAAATCGGAGCGAGTTCTGTCACCTTTTGCAGAGTGTCAAAGTCTAATCCTGTTAAATCAACAGCCACCGAACAATTTGGGGGGAGGGGGGAACATAAAGTGATGCGACTCATGTAGAGGACTCAACTGTTTTGAGTAGCGGTATCATTCTTTTCTCAAGTGATTCAGTGCACCTACAGCATCTGCCCTGTCATTCTTAAATATGACATCCCGTGTTGTCAAACAATGGCGGCAAAATAGATATAGAATATTACAGAATACAATACAATGCGGTGTAGTGTAGTACAATTCAATAAAGCACAATACAATATAACTTCATTGTCATTCCTGACAGAGAAATGGACAGGGAAATATGCCTTTGGCATTCTTTCACTGCATAACCTGCAGCCAAACCCCTAACATTTCCAAATACATCATATTGTGAATCGTAAGTGAACCGAGGGTCAAATATCCCTGAATGGTGGCTGTGCGATAAGTGTAACAACAGAACTCCATCTCTGAGGCTGATGTTGAAGGCAGTGGAGATCAAGGCTGCCTATACTTTTCCTTGTTGACAAACTGAGGGCGATGGGCCAAAATAATTAGCATGCAGGCAGAGGGCCAGTGAAGAGGATGGAGGCAGTAATGCCTTATTCAGCATGAGTAGAAATATCCTTATAAAGAGAAAGCCCTAAGCATTGAGGCGTACCATTTGTTAACTGTCACCATGGATGACTAAGGCATCCTCTTCTTCAAACAAGTGTCTACTATATGACAGCAAGTCGATTTGATTATGTGAAATAATATAGGTGTACTGTATAATGTGGTCTATAATGTCATTACGGTTAAATATCTAATGTATCATATAATCCAAGATTAGTTATACTCTAGATTTGTCGTGTGATGCCTATTAGCTACACAGAACATCAGTAATGATAATTAACATCAGTGATAAGCATTGGCAGACCAACAGTGCACTTAATACTGAGAAGTTTGTACAAGGATAGAAAAGCTATTTATACAGGTGACTCTTACATAAGAACACACATACATACACATACACCTTGGGGCAGTGACCAATGGCAGAAAGGCAGACAGGGGGGTTGCAGGAAAACAGACTGCCAACCCAATCCTGTTCAAATCAATATTTCGCTTGCAGGTATCTTGATAGCAAACAGGACGTTGCTTTCAGGTAAGCTAACGTCTTCTGCACTGTTCGCACACTGTCCCCACTGACAAAAAGGCTGAATTTGAAGTGGTGTACTGTGAGTCATGTTCATAAGGAACACTGAAAAGGAGGATATTGTTATGCAGCTGAGGTTTGCAACACAAGTAGTTTGGAAACAGGGACTTACTTGAGGTATCCCTGCCAGGAATGTGGTGTAATCTCAAAGCTAAGTGTTACCCTCTGAGCTGGGTGACACCATAGATTTATTCTCGTTGACGACGTTAAGGATGACGGTTGGTTCATGGTATCCTTTCACAAAATTGAAAAAGGCCCATTAACTGGGGTTAGTAAGAACAAGGTCAACCTCTAACATCAAAGTACATACGGTATGTGTAAGTCTGTGTGTGTAAAATGTCTCAAATGTAAAACAGATCTTTCGAGTCTTTATCATGATTAAGTCTGAATGTGCAGCTCTGGCCCCATTTGACAGTGTTTGATTTCTCGCAACCTGATGGCATTGTATTCCACATCCCCAGTCCAACATCCACCAATGTCCAATCTGGTCTGGTGGTCTCCCCCACTGATCAATAGGACTGCTAATGTATCTTTCAAGATGGGGATGGTGATAGGCCAAGACTGATTGAGGAACAAACCCCTGCAACGCTGTCCCCTGATAAATTACAGTATGAGGGCCATTCATCCTGAATCAACCAATCAGAGAAAAGACATGAGAGACAGAAAGAGCAAGAGTGAGTGAGAGAGTGAGAGAGAAAGAGAGAGAGAGAGACATAGAGAGATACTGAGACACTGATCCTGTCTCTACTGTAATCTGCTTGGACTCTACGTAAAAAGCTATCAACAGTGATTTCTATTCTAAGAGGACATGTTCAACAGGTTTAAAAAATACAGTTTATTGCAGACATGTTTGAGGTCGACTGAGTTCAGTTTATTATTGAAAGTCAGTTTAATCTACAGTAACATCAGTTGGCAGCATCACTTGAGTAATTTATTTTCAGGAATAAAAGGTAATTCATGTACATATAGAACAGCAATTCTGAACAATGTATTTAATCAAGATGGGTGTCATTTGAAGGTTTCATCAAGGAAACGAATGATGTGCAGTCTTAATGTTTATGGTTTGACACAGGGAGAGAGAATGATAAGGAGACAACCATGTTTAAAATTGTAATAATGTTCTTCTCTTAGTGCACTAAAGGCCAGGTACAGCAGTGCTCTGGACTATCATAAGGCATGAATGCTCTGTAATGCAAAGTTAGCACACTACAACTTAGCTCAAAGTAGGCTTAACACTTCCTTTCCTGCCAATTATTATTTTATATACGACAGACCAATTTGCTCAAAGTTCTTTCCCCTTTGAGCATGTCCTGAAAATACACACATCTCCATGGCAACAGCCCAGGGCCTTGACTTGTCAAATTAGTCTGTGAATAATTGCAAATCTTGTGACATTCTAAAACCATTCTTAGTCTGCATCACCACACACAGCAGGTGAATCCCAGTGAGCTAATATAGCTATGACATGGCCAACATGGATGAATTCCTCAAGAATATATGCTAATCGTTCGAGTCTCTTCAGAGATGCATCTCCTAAAAGTAATTTTGTAGGTAGAGGGCAAAACATGTTTCTTTTGTGGATCATGGAAATGACACCTTCGTAACATTTCTTCCCAGAAGAAACACAGTAATAGACAATGTTGAAATGAATAAGCACACAAATGTGCACACACGCACATGCACACACAGATACATTATATGCACACAGCAGCAAACTGAAGAAAGCAACCAATTATTTTCTGTAAATTATTTAATTTTACACATCACTGCTCACTGATGTTTCTCCTCTCCCAGGCTTGGTTTTGGAAGTCCTCCATTGACCCTACATCTGATGTCTGCTAATGAAATATATGAGACAACGGTCTCCCTTGTTTCATATTGACTTAAATTCAAAATCCCCCCAAAACAATTTATAATATTTCCGCCATGTAACTATCAATCCCAATGTCACGTACCCGGGCGTGCCTCCAATTTTCTTGTGTTTCCTCTTTTCCATCTGTTTGTATGGCCGTGGCTCTGGGCTTCAATTGAACCACACCACATATTCCCCTCCACCAGCGTTGCCTGATGTACAATAATTATCGTATTTGTAAGATCATTTTGTCTTCTGTACAATGTATCATCAATAATGCACAAAGTCCCATTATGTACAATCATCAAGTTATGTGACGACCCTTTTGATCATTTTCTCACTAGCACAGCTGTCCTGACGTCCTGCCGATCATCGCTCAATTGAAGAAAATGTGCACGAGAGATCACTTACTGATGCTTCCATGTGAAAAACAGGGCCGGCCAGTGCCCCTTGACAACAAGCTCGGACCCCCTTGTGGCCCCCCTAAATGTGAGTCTCAATAGTTATAAACATGGTATTTTGCCTGTTCTCTGCAATGCAGTGAAGATAATTTTAAGCCTCTGGTACAATTATTTACCATTTCTCATCTGGGCGCGTTGCACTCCACCAACACAGCTGCTCATCGTTACAATCAGCACACCTGCCTTCCATCCACACATCAGCTCGACAGAACAAGAATCTGGCTCTCACTCCCAGACCTCATCAGATCGTTGTTTCAACGACAGTGGGAGTATCTTGTTCACTCCAGCTCTTTCTAGAGTATTCTAGTTATTCCTAGTGTTGTAAGCAGTGCCTGTGCTCACAGTGTTCCCTGTTCCTCCAGGGTCACAACTGTCCGGTCCCGTCTGTCCGCCTGTCTGTTTGTCCACCTTGTCTGCCCAATTCTACTCTGCCATCCTCATCCCCCCCGGACTCCCACAATAAACCTCAGTTGATTAATGTACTCCGCAGTCCGTCTCCTGCATTTGGTTCCATTTGCTCCGCTACCCCTTAAACACGCAAAGCCTTTTGGCACATTACTCCACCACTGGCAAGAAATTAGACATCTGCTGGGTAGTTTCTAGCCCTTACAATATTTAGCACTCTGACTAGCTTAATTTCACCCAGGCCCACAGATAATTCGATAAGATTGCTATGACATGATCAGCCAAGGGTCGGTCATGTAGGCTAGTAGTGAAACAGTTTGTTTAGAAGTTACTTAATGCTTTACTTTTTAGTTTATTTACATACTAAGTTACTTTCCATAGACTTAGGAGCAGTGAAGTGGTTTGCTAACCATGTTAGGATCATCTTGATGAACCACCACAACCCTATGTCTGCACAAGCAAGGTTTATTCCAGTACACAGCTATTTTACCAGTGAAAGACCACAAAACATGTTGTTTATACATCGAGTAAGGTTTGTGGTGGTCATTTGGATTCAATTTATTTATCTATTTTTTTCACAAACCATAATTAACAATGTACAACAACATGTTATTTGTTACAGTATTACACAGTATGACTCCAAAAATTGGGGAGGACAGGAGGAAAAGCAACCAACAGTGTAATTATAAACTAGTTGGCTACTTATCTCTACTTTATTTTGTGCTTTTATTAGCCTTGATCCTCACCTTTGCTGCATAATCCAAACTGTGGAATGGCTGTGGCAACAAATAATCCACTATACTGTACTGTATTCTACCAGAATGTAGTTTTTCAGCAGTTGTTTTTTTTAACAATAGTGAGGGTAGGAGCAACACAGATGTGTGACAGTGACACCTTTGACAGATACTACAAGTAGACAGAGAACATTCTCTCATTTAGAATGTCTGAAAAGTACATTTGAACTGTTGCGTCTATCGTAATGCTGCTGTACATGTTAAATCAATTTGAGATTTGTTGTATTCTTATTAACCACATATCCTGTAATGTCAATACAATTTTTTTAACTGATCAATAATGCTGTGTTAATAGTGTTACTAAAACATGATTTCAAGAATCCCCTGGCAATGCACTTCTTTTTGATATAAATGTTATGTAAATGCCAACTGTCATGGTGCACTATTAACACTAGTTTTCAATTTACCATTTTTGACCAAATGGAGAAGTTATCTCTGCATGACTCTCTACATCTCTCTCCCCCTCTTTTCTCTATTTTTCTAGCTCTCTCTCTCTCTTTTACACAACTGTCAGATTTTACCCAAATACAGGAGCAAAATTTCAAATAAAATCTCTAATCTGGCACTATCTCATTGTCCTTCAAAGTTCCTGGTGAATTGATGCTCTTCCACATAGCATGCTAAGAGATTAAGCTTTCCCACATGACAAAGTACACTTTGTGCTCTGGCACACTGGGGTGTTAGGCATGAAAGCTTTACATAGACAATTTATATAGTGCAGGGTAATCACATTTATGAGTTGGATTATACAAAGCTAATGCTGCACAGAACTTAACATTGTTCTATTGACCAGTGATACATTTAATTTTCTCCAACAAACACTTCGTAGATAAAATATTCATCCTGCGGATTTATGCAGGATGAATCGGATCTGTATCAAATAGATTAAAATCATGTCATTTATCACTTTATCTGTCTGCTTAGGGAGGTTCATAATCAGAGTTATGTATTTTAGCTGCTGCCTAAATATAAATGCATTGCAACCTGATATCTTCTTGATAGATATCCATAGAACATCAAGAACCCTATCACTAAACCATGCCATGTCATTATAACAGTATTCTGGTGGTAGACCTGGAGGAATTCATCAAGGGCCTCCCCTTTCTAGATGTATTTTATGCAAATCAGCCGAATTCCACTCCCTCCCCAGTGGAGATTCAGTTTCCATGGCAATAAGTTAATGTTAGGGGACAAAGCGATATTTGTAAGTGAGAGACCACAGGAGAGAGTAGCTAATCACACCAAGCTAGTTTATAGACAGCTGGATGTATGGTCTGTATGGACTAGAGTTGGATCCAAAACTAGTGTAGTTATATAGCCTCCTCTGTTTTTGGATGGACAAGTCTTCCATCAAAAAAGGCTTCAAGTCTTTTTTCTTGGCTTTGGGACAGAGCATTGGCCACTAGAGGGCGCTAACCTGATGCACTGTCCCTTCGTCAAAGAGAAGGACAGTGACCTCTAAAGTATTTTTCTTTCTTTTATGGTAATAGTTATGGCTACAGTCTTACATGAATACTGTGGTGGCTTGATGGACAATACACTTGCCCTTGCCAGTAACAGTAAATCAAGAATGGGCAACATGCCCCTGTGGTAATACAGCATATTATCAAGGGGAACAATGAATGCATAGGGAAGTGGCCAAATTTGAAACTATTAGTGGAATTAATGTGGCTTGCAGAAATACTCTTTGTTCATCATGTTAATAATATGATTACTGCGGTGCCTTAGATACACTGTATGTACATGGAGTACACACCAGGGATTTGAGTGGATTGGAACTGGAATGCCTTGCTTATTATTATATAATAATATTTATAGATAACCAGATATTTACATCTGGTCCATCATCATACTGAAGGGAGTTCAACCCGAAGCCCTAATACAATGACATTCTCAAGCACTCCAGGTACATGCAGACCTAAGGGAAGAGTAAAGAAATTGTTTCGGAATTGGGCCGAAAACCATAGCTGCGGAGCTCATTAGGGAGCGGGCACAGAGCCAGGGAACTTTAAACAGAGGTAATCATTAAATGAACCATGAAGCATTACTGCCAGACTTAGCGGATACCCATGGAACGATTTACAGGGTTTGGCCGGTTTGGATTTAAGGGTGAAAAGAGAGGTTTTCCTTTCCTCTCAGTTTGAAACCACGGGCAATGCCAACACAGTTACAGAGTGTGATTGTGGGGGAATACTTACAGTGCAATACTGAGGAAAGTGTTGAGTCATTTGCGGCTGTTGTGTCGTGAAGAGTTCTTCACGAGTTCAGAGGTGTGACACTGTTGTCCTCTCAAGGTAGCAGGATATCTGGCATTGATGAGTGAGTCAGAAACCTGTATTTGGGACAGCATCAGATCAATGCTTGGGATAAAAGCCATTGATTAACAACACACTTCTCATTTTCGAGAATTAGCCTTGAGACCTGCGACATCATTCATCTGGCCTTGAGCTGTGTTCCATGGATGTCTGTTGACCCGTTCACATTATGGAAAGTAAGTTATTTTCGACATTATTATTTGGCAGAGTAGCGGTTTGATGTATTATTGGTGACAACTTACTTCATAACTGACATTGGTATCACCCTACTTTATCAGACTTGGTTGTTGTTCAAAGGAGAGAAACAATAAGTTGGATGTTCAGCAGTCTCGCTGCCACAAACACTACCCAGAAATCTTTATTTATAGTTTTGCTTTGCTTTGCTATGCTTTCTTTTCTTTTTGTCTATTCCTCTATTTAAATGTAGGTCTGACAGTTCCCAGAACAAGTATTTATTCCTATAAAACCTTTGGGAAAATATATTCTGAAAGTCTCTGTTTGAGTAAGCTATGTTAGTGTTGAAGAAGGAGAACAGCTTTTACTGCTGTGTCACGACGGAAACCGCAGAAGCCGTGTCCCTCATTAATAAGTTGTGCTGCAGTCCACCATTATGCAAGCCCTGAAACCTGAGATCTGGTCATCTGTTCATCTACCTGAGCTGGAGCCCATAGGGACGGAGGGAAGTGGGGGCAGAGTGACAACTAGCTGCCCTACCAGAGGACTAGACTGGAGGGAACAGGGCCTAAGTAACTGCCTGGAGCTACAGAAATCCTGGGTGTATGTTTCTACCCACATTCCCCAGCCAGAGAGCAGTGCCAGAGCTGAATCAGGACCTGGTTTGTGCCCTTTATCAGAGAGCCTACAACATTACCACTGTGGGACTTTTACTCAGGACTGGGATGGGCCAGTACCGGACAAGACCTGGGGTGGACATATCACAGAATGCACTGTGGATGATTTTGACCATTGGTCAGGCCGTATTGACTCAGCTGATGAGCTGAGCTCCTCCTGTCAGTCTCCTGTCAGCAGTGAGGAGTTGTTTTCTCTGGGGCTGGAGGGAACACACAGCCCCCTAAGTCACTTGGAGACAGCACGGATCAGATGCACGCCTGGCAGAGAACGAGCTCGAGTCTGTACTCTCGTTAAGAATGGGTGGTTACCCTTAAGAAAAAAGGGACTTCGAGTTCATTTGCCAAACCTCAACAGTCTTCTATACCAGGTAAGACAATACACAATGTCTCGGTTGGAGTATCTTTATAATTACAAACTGTTTCCTAAACAAAAGGGGCTGTTCAATGTCTCTAAACTGGGCCATTTTGTATCAGATTGCTTAACATGTTGTTTGTATGCATGCATACAATTTAAGTAGTATACCTTAACATTATGTTCCAATATGACTGGATTGGTACTTAGGTAAGTTAATGCTTTACTGTATCTTTGATACATTTCAACCCTTACCCACACACATTCCTAAATGGATCTGTATCAACATAAGGTTTCACTGGATAATCTGCTTTGTCATAATCAGTCTTTTGCCTCCTGAGTGTAGGATTAAAAGTGAACATCCACAAAGAAATATCTGGCCTCTGGAATGTTCTCCCCTCCTGTGAATCCTAGTTAGAATTCTTATGGATTAGGGTTCATGTGACCATGCTTATCATCCAAGTCAAGACAATTATTGCATACCTCAGTAAGGTTCCTTAATGACTGTTTTCCACAGTACAAAGACCAGTGTTCTGCTATTGATACCTCCCTGCCCTGGTCTGATAGCAACTGGTCTGGTAACATCATCCACACTGCTATTCTACAGGAATGTTTCTAAACAAACTTTAAATGTCTGTTTTTCCAGAGACAAATTGAACTCTGCATCGACTCTATCAGACGCAAACATAATAAGTGCAGGGAAGATGAACTGAAGGTTAAAGGTATGCAAAATTGCGATTTCTTAACCCCCAATGAACAAAATACATTGACAGATAAAGTATCTGCCAGCAAGACTGCAAGTCTGGTTCCTAAATTGGGCAGAGACAGGAAACTGACAGACATGAGGGAAAATGACATAGAAACTATGAAAGCAAATGGAAAATGGGGCAAATACTGTATTCAGTGAACTACAGAGAGCCATACAGTGTGTTTTGTCATTGCTGGCTGATGTGTTTATTTTCCATATACCCTGGGCTCTGCATAGTCTGTGTTCCCTAACCAGCTGTGGGCTCCCATGGCCTTCCTCTCTGCTCCCTTCTCTGTCAACACTCAAAGGCTGACTCAATCACTGCTCTCACACAGCACAGTAAACACATTACACAGTACCACACAGACCCCACTCGTTCTGTTCCAAGGCACTGATGGGCCGTACCCTACCCGTAGCATGCTGGGGTTGGGGTTGAAGGGAGAGATAGAGTGAAAGAAATGGGGGGAGGGGGCACTATGACTAAATGCAGCCTTGTTACAAACATTACTCCTTTGTCAGGCGTGTTTTTTTGTGCTGTCTCCCAATCAGACATAGACACACACAGACACGCGCGCACAAACACACAGTGAAACAAACAACATCCCCATCTCACAACAAACCATCCCCCGACCACCCCCCCCCCTCCCACACCGTATATCTCACAGATACTGATACAGCTTGTCCAATTTCTCTTGCTGGGTTGGCAAAAAATAAATCTAAGCAAAAATGGGAGAAGGGGGGGAACTATGAATACATCATTTTGTATTTCAGTGTTTTAGTTCTGCTCCATATTCCCGTCCCATGTGTGGCTCAAACTGGAGCATACGCGGTAAATATTACTTTTCACTCACACAATAGTGCTCGTGCAAACAGAATGCACAACATGACTCAATTTTTCTGGGTCATACAATGACATTATAGGATAAACAGGATAGCAGCATTACATGATTTCTGGATTTAGGTACACATCCGAGTCTCTATAAGCGACTACCAGCGTAGGCTACAATTTGTCACCCTCACCAAATATCAGACTGGAAACAATTGATGTATTACCTCATAAGAGAATTCAATTGAAAATCCACCCAAAACTGATAGTTTCGGGTTTTATGGTTCCAAAAATTAATGTTGCACGCAATAAGCGGATTTGAATCTTAAACATGAACGGATTTTATGTGTTTAGAAGCCGGTCTATATTCTTCCTACCCCTCCTTTTGTAAGCAACAACAGATATGAAGGTCAGATGAAGCCTATCTCAAAGTGAATCAAGAGCAACGATTGATAGATGACTTTACACATGAGTAACTGGATTTAACTGTCAAAACAATCATCAACCAGAGAACACTAAGTCTGAGCACTCTCCAGGCATGCTGAGATAGAACTGTCAATATTTCAATAACTTCACAACAACATTGCAACATATTTTAGTTGATTCTGGTCTTGTGTTTTGAGTTCATTTTAACGTTACGAATGTTCCTGCTTAACTCTTGATAACTGAATTTACAGTTGGAAAAATACACAATAACTGGTCGTTGTCCATGAGTTTTCGGAATAGGAGATTCCCCTGCAGCCTTTCAACACCCAACATCAACGAGGTAAATCATATAATGGCAAGTTTTATTTGAAAGCAGTGGAAGTGCTAAACAATTTCAACTGGGGGGAGGGCAAGCAGGGGCCAGATGTACTGTTAGAGGGGCAAGTTACATGAAACATTATTGTTGTCATTTCGTTTTCTTCACTGCAGGCATTAACAGGCAAAGTACCATGTTTTTAATTATTCCACACATTATTTGCATTTCCCTTCATTTTTACATTTGCATTACATAATCACTATCAGTCACAGTATGCCCCCCTCCCTTCCAAATCTAAGTAACTGCTGATTAAAAAGTAATACTTCATGAAGAAATTGTGAACCTTTTTCATTTTACTTGGAAAATTTGAAAAACCAAAGGCTTCATCATCTTAATCTGCCATCTATTGTGTTTTATTATGTTCATGCCTTTATAAAGCTCATTTATTGTATAGTTTTGAATTCATTGTGCTTTATAGAGGCACAAAATAGTAGCATAGGCCTTGTTTATGTTCAACATTACTATTACTATACATACTAACTATATTGAAAACAAACAACAAAAACTGTTCTCAGTGAACACATGGGACTATGAGTCAACAGTGGTCTCAAGTCCCATGCTGTTGTGTTGTGTTATTTATCAAGCCATGGCCTGGTTTCTAGAGGCCTCATGCAAATCAGCAAACTAAACCCACCTGTTAGACTTGACCTAAATATTGAAAGGGTTCAGTTAGTGCATTAAAAATACCAAGTGCAGTTTTAAACTATTAATTAGTCTACAATTGTAGCATTATTGGTAGGCTATACTGGAATTTGTCACTTCGGCTTTATTATGCCGAGTTGAGATCATGTGAATTGTTTTCAGCCATGTAAGGCACATATTACTATGGTAACAGGAACACGTCTCAAAACAAGGACAGGAAACAAGTCAACTTTGTGAACATTTGTATTTATATCTCAGGCAATTAAAAATATGTTTCAGAATCACACAAAGTGACTCAGTATCATAGATAGAACCAAGAAAGCTAACTCAAAAAAGCCCTGATAATTTATATTCTTGGCTAATATCTTTCTTTGCTCTCATCAATAGACTTCCAGCAAAGTTGCCATTCCTGCCTGGCTGCACAGGGATGGCTCACCATGGAGTGTTTGGAGGGGACAAGAGGTTGGTATGGAGGGGCGAACCCTAGTCCCATCGGGGCTAAACCGCTCTGGTGACTCCCTGAGATGGGCTCCAACCCTCCAGAGGGCAACCAGTGTCCCAGATGTCCTGGTAGGTGAAACGAAGGCAGGCTTCTCCTCCATCACCATCACGTCTCGGAAAGTCTCCAACACCCACATTTACCAGTCACATGGGACCCTGCATCCCTACCCTCAGCCCCAGCCAGTCAGTACAGCCCGGACGCTGACCAAAAGCCCTGCCTTATCCCCAGAGAGTACCATGAGCTACAAATCCGCTTTAGAAATCCAGAGGACCTCTATATTGAAGGTACCAGAAGACAGGCAGGGCTCTTCCATATTTGACAGGGTCCTGATGCGAGGGGCAGGCAGGAGGAGAGCTGGGCTGCCTGAATATAGATACAGCTCCCCAGCAGGGGACAGGAGCCAGGACGCAGGACACTCCTCCAGGTCTCTGCCTCCACTGCACTCCTTTCGGTCCTGCCTCCACCTGGAGGTGCCTCTGGTGTCTTCCAGCTCTGTCTTGTTTCTGAACAAGTCACTCTCCATCTCTCTGGGGCAGGCAGAGGACGGGAGTAGCAGGGTGCACAGGTCCACTCTGTCTCTATATGTGGGCAGGGCGCCCCACCACAGGTACCCTAAGACGAACCTCAAAACAGACTGTAGGATATCCAGAGTTAAGCAGGAATGCATACAGAAATTGGACAACCAGAAGGCTGACTCGGGTCACAGCGGAGGCCACCCATTACAGCAGTGGGGGTGTGAGGTCCTGAAAGCGACCTGTTCTGATGGAGCTAACAGGCAGAGCACGGATTCAGACACGCTGCACTCCACTCCAGGACTATTGTCATTCAGGGAACCAGGCCTCTCACACACAGGGGCCAGCTGGCAGAATGGAAATGCAGATGAGAAGCGCTATCCTCCCTTCAGCAATTTCAGACACAGGCACCCTACTTGCAATGTCAACCCAGGTAGGAATCTCATCTCCACACATCCGGTCGCAAATCTTAAGTACCCACTGTATGCAAATTCATCAGTATTCCTTTCAATAGCTTCTATTTCCATACACGCCTGGATAAAATCACATTTCCAAGTCTTAACAGGGAGTGGAAGGCGACACAGAGGCAGTCTTAGAAGGTGTAAAGTCTCATTTTTAACTCCTGCCTCTCACCCTTTGATTTATACCTCATACATTGTTAATAGGAAAGCTTTCCCCCAAACACTGCAGCGTTGTGTATCGAAACGCAGACTGGTAACAGATCTGCAACAGCGACATGCTCTCATAATAGCCTAACGCCGCGCTTATGTGAAAAGAAAGTCACACATCCTTCTCTTTTTTCTCCATTTCGTCTCCCCCCAACCACTACCCCCCTTCCCTCCGCCCCTTCTCACTTACACCCCTCGCATGCATTATCTGTTTACCACATACACTGGTTTGGTCAGAGCTAGGTTTCCACAGCTGTTAAAGTCCATGCAGAACCTCCTGAGGAGAATGGCTGCATTGTTTAAGTGATCTCCCCTGGCCTGGCCTCAGGGCACATTTTGGCTGTAGTTGGATCAGGGCTGATCTGACTAAAGTTCCCCAGTGGGAGGTATTATTCAGTAGGTGGGATGTTGTGAGAGTCTCCCTCAGGTGACTTCAATAGAGAGTAGGGGTCTACTGTGAGACAAGGGTTCTGTTTGAAACCTGTCATTTTGTACAGAAGGGAGGCATTTGAAGGATCCAAGGAGTCCACAAAGAGCATTGCAGAGCTCACATCTTGTTTTATGTTATTTACTTTTGTTAAAAACGTAACCAGGTTTGTCTCATCTAGTTTCAAAAATATTTTTCTGAAGAAATCTGGGCATGAAAATTGTGCTTTGTTTACTATTTAGATCATACCGAAGAGAGTAGCGAAAAAGAATAAGAGAGAAAGAGAGAGAGAGAGAGAGAGAGAGAGAGAGAGAGAGAGAGAGAGAGAGAGAGAGAGAGAGAGAGAGAGAGAGAGAGAGAGAGAGAGAGAAAGTGAGGTGCAAACAAACAAGATCATTATTCTTGTAAGCTGCAAGGGTAGTGGGGATGCCAAGCATGGCGGCTGAACAGTGGAAATATTACAGTACAGCGTGCAGAGACCACACAGAATAGTTGTGTCTGGCTGGCTGTGGACAGTACGTAGAGGCCTGTAGTCAGTAGTACATATAGAAGGGAATGATTTGTACAGCGGCATGTCATGGCATACTGTGTTTCTGCTTAAGAGTTCCACGAGAAAATATCAGGGAGATAAAAAGGGAGAAAGATGCTGAGACAACACTGAATTATTAAACACTCTTCAGGACAAAGAGGCTGCATTTACTCCAGCAAAGCGATTCTCTTTCCCTGCTGTTTCACAAACAGGTCAATATCGGCCAGCCCCAGTGCCAGTTGGACAGATACTTTTTTGTTCGTTTTTTTGTTTAGCAATCTGACTAGCTGCATATCACATACTTCTTCCGCAATTGTCTGCTGCTACGCTATGTCTGTGGCATAATTGCGTCAGTCGTTTTCCACAGGACCTCTTGGCGAGGGTGCTGGAGATCGGACGAGGATGGATGTCATCGACCTTTTCCTTCTCGTTTTTCCTCACGGAGTTGTACAAAGGGTCACTTTTAGGTCTCTTTCATTTCCCCACTACCCCAGATCATAAAATACACAGAAGGACGGCAGGTCTCATTCAGCCCTAATGCTTCATCTATCCCCGTTTCTGTCAAACGCCCAACTAAAATCCCTAGACGGTGGCAACACATATCAGCATGTCATCATATCTGAAGAAAAAAAAACACCTTATTACAAATGCCGTACCGCAGGTAATACAGTTGAAACAAACAGCATGATAAGAGCTGAGGGTACTGTCTAGTGTGCACACAGCTGCAGCTGTGTCCTGCTATAGTAGCAGTGGATTGATGAGAGTGTGTGTGTGAGGAAACATGGTCATGAGGTATACCTACCAGCATGGAGACAGACATCCAAAATCGGTCTACAGATGGTACTTTGGGAGTAATCGCTGCACTTTTCCACACCTGACTTCCAATCATTATTACTCTCTCTGATTGGCTGATGAGCGAACTGACCTGGATCTGTCATTTGCTGACTGAAAAATGATCCCTGTCACAGAAGTGAATAGATGTAAAGTGCTAATACCTGTCATAAAATACTGTCAAGTCTTGTTTTTGTTGTCTTTTTAAGGTGACTTCAGGACAAAGGGAAGACAGCCACAGAGTGAGGAGAGGGGAGAGAGGATAGAGAGACTAGGTGGCTCCATAAAGACTCCTCATGTCAACAACCATCCCAACGCACACACAAAGTCCGCCTGCTGCTCTTGCCCGATGGCCAACATATCGCCTCTTGCATCTAGGACCCTCAGCCTCAGAGTACGTCTGGAATCAGCATCACACACACTGTATGGAATCATGAGCATGTGAATATACCAGAGGAGGTGATATCATATTTAATACTATATTAGAGCGACTGTTTTTGTCTGATATATGCCACATAGTTGTTAAATCTATGAATTAACTGTTACTGGTTACTTTGAGGAGATAAATTATCGGTGGGAGAAGGATATTTAATATCACATTTGATATAAACTTTGTATAATTTATATAAGGATAACTCCAGTACAGAGCAGTAAGACCAACTGTAGTGGCTAGGAACTTGCTGTTCTATATTCTCGGTTCCCGTCAAGGTTAAATGGGTTTATTTCACCATGGTGAAGTGTAAAGCTCCAATATAAAATACTTTTATGAGGTATCACTGAGGATTTGTATTCCCTCCTGCCGAGCAAGTTCCCTCAACACTTTCAATAAGGTTATGCCAAGCTATTACCATACTGCTTACACCTATTTAAGCGTTAGTCATCAAGGACACAGAGAAGGGGATTATAAGAAAGGAACACAGCCCATATTTTATTTATCTGGATTAGTAGGCTTACAGTTATTTAGAGCAGTTTGCGCATAACCAGAGTACAACACTTTTGTCCAATTTGAGAAAAAACATATTTCAAGGGATCGGATGTACAGTAATTTGTTTCAGAAAGTCCCGTAAGCTATTGCCTTACTCTCTCGGGAACAAGCAGCTAACTGTCTGTTGTGTTCTCTGCTGTCCCCAGGAGGCTCTGGAGCAGTTCAGGCCAGACTTCATCAGCCGCTCCCAGGGCAGGGTGAGGAGACTAGAGCAGAGAGCCAGGAGGAGGAGGGCCCTACAGGATCCCAACCCAGACCTGGTGCAGGGGCTCTGGGGTGACAGGGCCAGACACAGGGGGGACAATTACACCAAGCCCGATCCACTCAGCGGTACTGAGCAATAATATGTTTGCCTCTTATGGTGTTGGCTTATTTGAAGGCTTGGACACAGTTGGAGTTCTGGTTGTTGTTTTTAAAATGGGTCATTAGAAGTGTGGAAATGGGAAAATTGGAACATCATTTCTGTCAGTACATTGTGTTATACTGTATCTCAACGTACAGTATCCAACCTTGCTCTCTGCTGGACGTCATCTGTTACTACAACATAGTTCACAACCGCAAAAATCCCAATGTCAAAAACCATCGCAACTAACACACTGTAATGAAAAATCCATTGTACAAGTTAAGTAAATCTCAGCTGACCTGGGATAGAAAACGTGTGCAAGCCTGTTAAGTTGTCTGTGTGTGTGTGTGTGTGTGTGTGTGTGTGTGTGTGTGTGTGTGTGTGTGTGTGTGTGTGTGTGTGTGTGTGTGTGTGTGTGTGTGTGTGTGTGTGTGTGTGTGTGTGTGTGTGTGTTTCACACGCACACAAACGAGTGCCTGTGTGTTTATTCACAGCATCTGAACCTTTGCATGTATTCATTGCAGACACTTGTGTATGATTCACAGATAACCTGTTTAGGCCGAGGGAAAGGTCCATATCAGACCAGGAGATGCAGCTAAGGTCCAGACGGTGAGTCATGTAACCAACAACAGGACATTCTCTCACCCGCTTATCTGCTTCAAGCTGAGCATCATCATTATCGCTGCCTGTCACAAACACACACACACATTCTGGATGTTACAACAGACAAATGTCTATTTTGATTAGTGAAATGAATGACCCTGTTACTCTTATCATTTGCTTTCAAACGTACCTTATCTTAGGAGACACTCCCGATCCGATGATATGTGCCCATTGTTATTTTTTTCAACCATGCCTTAATCTGACTTGGAGGATCTCTTAACAAATCGACTTCGTTTGTAGCAGCGAAAAAGGAAATTTGTGTGAGGCAGGGTTATCAGTGCATGCAGGTTTGCCGCTGGTGGTGTGGTCAGATAAAGACTGCTTTCTAGTTTACCGATTCCTTGGTGCCGCTAAGCTGCCCTTGGCCCACCAGTGCTCTGCTCCCCACCTCCCCTGCCTTGTCTGAATATGTCTTTTAACGTCTGCAGAATTTACAACAAGCTCCCAGAGGTCACAAAGAAGAAGGAGGAGGAGAAGAGGAGGGTAGTATCACAAACTAACAGATTGCGTGCTGAGCTCTTTAAGAAGGTAATGTTCGACAGAGTTGATATTGCTGGAAACATTTTTGAAATTGTATTGATCCTTGAAATGGTTGCACGGTATTCAAAGTAAATGTACAGTAATTCAGGATGCCACTGTATACACAGCAAGTTCGGTTATGTTGGTGAACCTACAAGTAAGTAATTGAAGCAGTTCTCACTCCTTCCAGATTCACACACAAACCCAACTTTGTACGTTCCTACTTTACATTTACAGACAGAGAGAGAGAGAGAGAGAGAGAGAGAGAGAGAGAGAGAGAGAGAGAGAGAGAGAGAGAGAGAGAGAGAGAAGGAGAGCATCCATTATTAATCTTGGGTATTGCTGCAGGTCCTGCAAGACTGGTATTGCGGCAGGTTCTTTGGGGACACTACTGTCATAGTACAAGGGACTTGTTTTTACCAATAAAGTATACCTTGAGAGGATGACTAACATAACAGGGTGTTTCAGTAATACATGACCATGATGAGTTCCATGTAGCCTACCTATGCTAGTGTGTGGGGTTGATACTGTAGTAGCTGGAGAACATGTTGATAAGGAGTGTGGTGGATGGAAGTCTTGGCCGAGGCAGGACGCAGGGGGGTTTCCCCTGCAGTGTAACGGCTCCTGCTGTCACCTGTTCACCTCCAGGTGTGAGGCAGCCAGACTAGACAGGCTACAGATATCCCCACCGCCACACTCGTCTGATATCCCCACCGCCACACTCGTCTGATATCCCCACCGCCACACTCGTCTGATATCCCCTGGCACCTCGTCTGACCTGCATCCTGTCGGACACTGATCACGCTGTCAGAGAGGCACAGGAAGTAGACATTGTTAGCCAGCCTGATCGTTTTGTATCTTCACAGATATCCTGTCGTCATTTCCAATTGACCGTACGGTATAGGATGTTGGGTTTATTTGTGTCTGTTTCAGGTGTTTATGTGTGTACTATGTGTGTTAGGATATCATTGAGTGCTAATTTCTCTAAAACTAAATACATTCCACATAAGGGTGCTCCCCGGCTCATATCCAGAACAGAATACTGCACAGTTTTTGACCAGCAGAGGCCCCTGTTTGACTTCTGTAGAGTTCTCCTGCCCTTTCTAATGTTATCAGTCACATGATTGTGCTCAGCCTCAGTAGGACTAGCTTGTGCTCATTGCGTCCAGTGAATTATACATTTATCTAAAGAGCGGTAAACAAAGCAGCTCTTTCCTGATGATGTTCACGTTATTGGCTGTGACCATTTACAATTAGCCTGTTGTATTGTTACGTATTGTTAGGAATGATGTGCTATTTATGACCGTCCTAAGAGACCTTGAGTTCCCAACAGGCAGAGAATTGGAAAACCCGAAGGGTATATTAGATAGTTCATTGCTAATGTGACGTGTGGGAGCTCTCTTAACCCCGCGATCTGTCTCCAGGGAATGCAAGGGGTATGTTGTCATCTTAGGCCACAGGCTGTCAGACACATTCTGTTTCAGCTGTTGATCCCTCAGTCACACCTCCATTACTGACAAATCAGGACAGTGAGCTGGGCTCGGCATCAGTCAGGTGGAACGACAGAAATGGGAAAAAATGTCCCCATCGTTCCCAGATAATTAGGAGCCCTCTTCACTTCAGGGGTTTTAGAGCTTCTCCATAGACAAGGTGGCCTGAAGGTGACTCGATTAGGTCTAGTGAAGTGTTGCTCACATTAAATTGGACACAAAGATTGAGTCAGTATTGATGTCTACTTTCTCATCTGGTTCAAAGGCACTATACATAAAGTTCAAACATGCCAACAAAAAGGCAACTGGTGTGTTGGAGATTCTCTAAGGCAGTTTTAGACCTATTGTAACAAAGTCAACCAGTGTTCATCAAGGGAAGACAATCCAATCAGTTGCTGCGTCTGACGGATATGATGACTCCCCAAACCCTCTGGCCTACAATGACAGGAAAGAGTAACACTTTCTCATTGAAAGCATTGCCTGGTGTATGTAATGCCACTTTTTCAAGAGATAAACAGAGAGAGAGGTGGACCCCACTGAGGGATCTGTTAGCACAAGAAAGCACAGAAAAGGACAGGTGGCTGTAAATGGTTGGAATGACATCCCCACCATCACTTTAAGTGGAGAGTGATTGCATACAGGTACTGTAGCCAATCCTTGGCCTGATACTAGGTGAACAGTATTCCTCCACCAGGAGAGGACCACCTGAGGGGACAGCTGATGGATGTGAAAGCCAATTTAGACCCAGGAGTCTGTACTATCTGAACTGCAGCTGCTTTTAGTAGATTGAAGGGTGGCCTGTATGATTTGTGTCTCTGTATGTTCTGGGCATTTTCTGTTTTTCTCAGGAATAATCAGTGTTTTTTGTGATTTTTTTCAGAGACTTCTGGACCAACTCCTGCAAAGGTGAAGTGATTTAAGGAAGGATGCAATTTGAGTGTGTCATTTTAGCATTCTTCAGCGTGTATATCCAAGATTTTCTTCTACTGTGTCGGGAACTCCACCCATGCCCTTGTCATATTAGGCTACATGTAAGTCTGTGCTTACCCTGTGCATGCAATACCTGAATGTTGTACTTCACCTTCACCTTGACAACAAGGTATCTACTCTTGACATGAACAGTATAAAATCATATGAATGACATTATTCATACTCACGTGTCACCAGGTTCTGAAAGGTGTAACTTAGATACAGTGCTGAATAGCTCAATAAAATGTACAGTACCTCTGATGGCCAAACTGCAATATTTGTATCTCTCTCACCCGGCTTTTACAGTTTTTAACCAAAGGACATTATATTTTTCCTTTTTTTTATTTGAATATATTAATCCGGTGAGATATTTTCAGAGGACAGTTTAAATAAGGTATGACATAAAAATAGCTGAATGTTGCATTAGCTGTTGAAATTCTAAGGCAATGTTTTAATTCATTTATTCATTCAAGCAAGATTGAATGATTAGCAGCAAGATATATTTTTTCCTTTAATTAGCGTGATGAAGTTCTTCTCTACTGATGTAATATCTGTCAATCAAAATGCAATATACTATTTCATAAGATGAACCTGTGTTGTCATTCTTATCGACCTTGCGCTAATTCAAGAACTCTAAAGATGATAGTACAATGTGCAAATCACCATGTCATAACCTGGCGCCTGTGAAAAGCAAGCAGTAAATACTTATTTGGCTTCACGTTCTCCTTGGAGCTTCTGGAACTTCCCATCCAGAACACTGGCATTCCACGCTAATAGAACTCAAGAGACAGGGAGATCCAGTGAAAGAGGTCTTTGTCACAGAGGTCCTTGACAACCAACCCTGAGATGACATCGTAATCAGAGCAGAAGCTTCAGGGGAAAGCCTGGGACTTATGGTCCATGGCATTTACACTGAGATAATGGGACAGAATCAGAGGAATGGGTGAAGGACACACAATTTGAGTTATAAAATATCCCTAAAAAATAAAGGGGTAAGAGTATAGCCATTTTGAAGTAAACCAATGGAGTGAATACAAACAATAGCCTTGCATCTTTGCAGCGCTGGAAGGCGCAGGCAAAAACAATGAATTCATTCACATGGGGTGCCCACATACTTGAACATAAAATCCTCGCATACTAGTAACCTTGCCTTGACAGGGTTCTACCCAATGGGAAGAGTTTTCTGAAGCCATGTAACCCTGTTGCAATGGCTGAGCACTGACAGACAGGGTATATATATTCACTAAAGCCTTTTAAGGAGTGAGTTATTTTTCCAAAACGGAAGCTAGCTAGTTTTAGTTAGCTTCCGTTACCTAGCAACCTAGCATAATACTCGTAGCAATGCTACTACCTGCTAGTGTTACTTGTTAGCCTCCTAATTGTAAATTTTGAAGCCATAGTATAGCGTTTGTCATATAGTTTTTGTCTATCGGAAAATAGTCGGTTGGAATGTTCAGAATCACATATGTGTGACGCTACTGTACTCCTTAACGGGCTAAGAGAAAGCTGTCTGTCAATCTCAGGTATCCCAGTGAATCTGTATTACATCAGGAGTCTGTCCTGCAGTCTGAGATGTATCTTATTCCACCAAGCCTCAGTGGCTACACGCTTCTGGGTCCATAGGTGTGTGACAGTCTGGCAGGACCATGGCTTCAGAAACATCACTGCTATAAAGGATTCTGAGTGTGTTATAGACTACTGCAGACCCAGATTGACCCACTGGCTGTCTTTCAGAACAGGCAGTCCCAATTATAAGAACTGTAGATCACTGAAAACAGCAGAAAATAAGACACAGTTTAACTTAAGAGAGAATAAAACAGGGAAATTGTTCGACTTAGAAAAAAGGCCTGCCAGAAATCTGAGAAGAAAAACAAACCAGTCAACATTTTATGGTGAGTCTTCAGGGGTTCATTAGAGGTATTTTGTTGTATAGTAGGGTCACACAAGCAGTCTATACAAATACCTAATTTCTACTTCCCAACATTTAAACAAGTTTTACTTTACATTTCTTCTGCAGGTGTTCTACTTAAATCCCCAAAAGGTGTCTGACCTGAGTCAATAGGATTTGTAATAGCTTATGTCCTCGGTTACACAGACAGAACCTAATAATTGGCCTAAATTACTTATTTGGCCTCGTGTAGCCTAGAACGCATCAAGCTCATAAAGCAGGTGGTTTTTCTAGAAGAAGAATGTGACCTGAAAGCTTTGTCGGTTAAGAACAATGTTAACACATTTTGAAATGTATGTCTGTGTAGTTTTTGTTTTGTCATTCGTATTGCTCTTTAGGATTGAAAATTATTTCTATTGTACGTCTTTCTGCAGATAGCCTGGCGCTAGGACCCAACAGAGACAAAAGCGCACATGGCGATTGTTGGTTACTGCTCGGGTGCACAAGAGATGCTGAGGCGGTGGAACTGTCTCCCGAAGAGACCAGTTCTGTAGTAGCCTATCATCCAGCTCCCTTCTCCGTCGTTCTCTATTACATCATACTCTAACTAAATTATCAATGGTTTGGACAGATCGTTTCCAAATCTTTGGGCAAGACAGGCAGAGACTCGAACATGCACGGATGAAAAGTTTTAAATAGCTGAGGCGCCTTGATCTATTCGGAGTCAGCGGCGTTTGCGTGTTTTGGACTTTATCAAACTGTGCAAGTAGCACCCTTTTTGTGTTTAACAGTGAAGAGTTGTGGACCTCATATTATTATGCTGGTGTTGTGATATACTTCTCTGGACTATTTTCCTTATCTTAAGTGCGCAAAATGAGACATTGGATTTGGAATAACTTTCTTATAGCTTTATTTATGTTGTCCCAGACAACAGCAGTTGACCACACAGACTCTATATTCAATGCCGGTAAGTTGACTGAAATATCTTTTGAATAGAGTACTCACGACAGGTTGGTGTTGAACTGTAAGCAAGGTACAGTCTACCAAGTGTTGAATAAGAGTGTGACATTTAATAGACCATTTAAAAAACAATAAGGTATTTCTCTTGATACATTTTTCACTGCTGTGTGTGGACCTTTATTTTTCTCCTACATGCTACTTTAGGCATAGTGAGATGAAGGGCTTGCGTCTGAGAGAGCTATTCTGTATCCTGTGGCTTTTGTTTCCTGCTCAGAGATAATACACTAACAGGAACGTCTGACAGGCAACAGTGAATGGACACACTGTCTTCATGCTTTAGATATCCCTCATTGTAGTTGGCTCTAAAAATAAGAATAAGTTTCTTCAGACAATGAACTAGACTTAATTAGGAGTGTGTGTGAATTAGGGTTAGGGTTATTATGAGCTTTTCTGTTGTTTACATTGACACATCAAATGATCCTGGAGAAAGTGAAGGCGTGAGAGAGAGAGAAATGCAGAGAGATCAAATATGCTACACTGAGGGGATGACAGACATTCAGGCCGGACTCCCACCTCTGGCGTGAGAGTGAAGGAGACATATCCTTTGATCAGGCCAGGGATCTTCTAAGAGCCTCTGGCATCTGTGAATACTCAGTCTGTCATCAGCGGTTAGCCACAGCTAGGGTGTAGGTCTAGAACAGTGTCAGTCCACCCTCACCCCACACAGCAGGGTGGTCACACGCTGACCCAGCAACAGGAACCCAGGAACAGCATGATGATATAAGGCTGCTGGTATTAGCAGAGGGTTTCATAAAACATGGGCCAGGGCATTTCGGGACATTGTGTTTCATCTGCCTCTGTGCTGAGTTGTTAATGGAAAAATCTTAGATGTGGAATTCCGGGTATGTTTTGAACAATGTACAGCATGCCTTCAAAGTAATCCCATCTCACCGTGGTCATTTCAGTCTCAGCATCACCCACCAAGATGAAAAGGGAAAAGAGTAGGGCTTACTTACGGTTTACTTAAGAGATTCTCAAATAGGAAGTTTGTTAAAAAAATATGCAGGGAGGAGGTTTCTTCCAAAGCACCCAAAAGGTAACTCCCATTATTAAACCTTACCTTGAGCAAAATATATGTATTTATATATATTTTTTGAAATAGGTCAAAACAGGGCTTTGAAGTCAGCAGGAGACCAACAGCAAGCTACACTCAGTTATTCAACGACTTCCCTCCACATCCAGAAATGACTAGGGGCTGAGAGATAGAGACCATCTGTGGTTGTCTCCACCCTGTGGTGTCATGTGTGTAGGGCTTAAGAAAGGTTTTTGAAGAAAGGTTGAGTGTCAGGGTTTCCAGCGAACGGTGTCTTGGCAAAAGTCGATTTTTCATCATTTCACAAGAAATCAGTCGGTGGTTTGAAGGCTCTACTGTAGAGTCAAATCGTTATTGACTCAACACTGAGTCAATTGTCTGTGTGTCTTTCTGTCTGTCTGTCTCTCACTCCCCCCCCCCTCTCTCTCTCTCTCTATATATATATATATATATATATATATATATATATATATATGTGTGTGTGTGTGTGTTTATACATGTATATATCTGTATAATGGTATATATAGAAATGTAAATGATCTATCTACCATGTCCTTTTCATTTCAGAGCAAAGATAAATAGACTTTATATCTTGTTTATTTCCATTACAAAGCTTTAAACACGATTGTGAACATTTTGTGCATTGTGATTTATTCAGCAGGGTTCAATAAACAATTACAGTGAGAGAGAAATTAACTTGATTGAATTTGAGGAAATTACCGGTTACGAATGCTCTCTTGGTCAGCTGCATTCATGAAACAGATTAGAGTTTTGGTTGGTTGTATCCACAAATTAAGGAGGAGAAAGCAAAGCTGCTATTATAAACCCCAGCATGCCTCCACACACGCACACACACAGTCCATGAGGAGTGTACCTCTCATGGCTGTTTTCTGGATGTAACTCACATACACCTCTCAGTATGCCGTGGAATGCTGATGAATGGTGGCCATCCTGTTTGAAACGAGCCATCTTGCCTCCCTCTGGAAAAACCATTTAGGAAATAACGTCTTCCTGGTTTGTCTTTAAAGACCTGCTCATTGGCTGCATTTGACATTATGGGGACAAGTTGGTATCAACTTTACCTTGATATACTATAAAGCTTCGACCACCGGGGAATGAGAAGCTCAGTGAGCAATGTCTGTCTGTTCGCCGTCACTGGCCATTAAAGCTATCAGGGTGATTTAAAAACCTGCTGCTTACCAGACACAGTCTGCGATGCTTCCGGGAGATAAACAGATAAACAAACACACACACACATCCCAGGAGGAAAACGTATAAACCTGTCAAAGAAATGTTTGACTTGGGATGATTCATTTTTTTGTTGACGCGTTTAGATTGATGATCAGCTGTGGTCTACTTAGCACGTCGATTATATCTACTTAATGTTGCCACATTCTAGTCAATTTTGTTAAACATGGGCTTGAGTAAGGACTAGAATCTAAAGAACTGATAAAAAACCACATGAAATATTAATTGAAAAGCCGGATCTGAGGTTGAGGCAGCTTTGCCTGAGGCTTTTGAGATCTTTTAAGGTGCGTATGGTTTGTGTGTGTGTCAGCAAACATGCTTGTGTGTTGGAGCTCGATCCTTTGCAGTCGCAGCTTGATTGTTAGGTGACATTTGCTACTTTAGCCTTAATCCCAGGCCTTCCCCTGCTGGAGTGCTCCCCTGCTGGAGGGTTTAGGGTCCTGGAGACCTGGGTGGACAAGTGGCCTTCTTAGACAAGGCTTCCAGTGGAGCTCCTGAGAGACAGAAGTGGGTGTTGGACGGAGACCTTACTAACCCCCGCCCCATGGGGAGGGAGGAGCGCTGTACTCGGCGCGCACACTGACTCACTGTACACGCTCACAAACATACCGTACGCTCTGCACACGCACGCTGTACTCTTTCAACACTTGAGAGGCGTCCTTCTACAGAAGGGCTTCAGTCTTAAGGCTTCGGGGGTCCCGTGTTACCATGTTTTCACCATTGTATGCTGGCCGTGTGTTTACTCAAGCCTCCTACATATGAGTTTGACGGTTTGAGATAGGGTGGGGGTCCACCAGGGCTTTCACTGCCACTTTTCCAGTTAGCCCCAGCACTAATTGCCAAATGCTTGGAGTGTGTTATCACTTGGCAAGAGGAGCTAGTGAGAGGATGGCAAGGGGGATGGGTGGTTGGATGGATTGGATGAATAGAGGAAGGAAGGGTGTTTTAGCAGTCTTAGTTCTTCCAAGAGGTATCTCTCCCTCCCTCTCTACTTCCTTCCCTCTCCACCTATCCATCTCTCCTCTCCCTCTCTCTCTCTGACCCAGTGGGGGCCCTTCCCCTCTCCTGTAACTGCTGAGAATGATTACCTCATGAGGGGCTTTGGACAGCATGACGAATCCTCTCTGGGAGGACAACTGGTCCCACTTAGCACAGCAAAACAAACCTTCCATTACATACAGGTCAAGAAGGGCCGGAGGGAGAGGGGCGCGGAGGGCGAGCTCTGTTTGTATATGTTAATCCCAATCCCAACTCCACTCCACCCCCTAAATCAAAAGATGAATTCCTGATGTTTGTAGTTTTTCTCCCCAGACTCTGGTGTTGCTAGATTATTATTTTAGAACTTTTAGGGGGGGATTTTAGAAATTCTGATTATCAGGATTCCAGACCCTACAATTTAGGGTAACTGTTTCAGTTATGTTTTTGCCATTGAATGTAGCTTTGTGAACTGTGCTTTAATGAATCCTCAGCTAGGTTTAGTGTCAAAAACCATGTACACTAATAAACAGCATAATCAGTAAGCTGTTTAGGGTAGTGGAAAATGGATATACTGCACTGTTTTAACAAGGGGAATGTTAAAGTGCTTCAGTTGATGTCAAAGCATTAGCCCTGAAACCGTAACTGCCACGTTCAAAGGATCCATGTGTTTTGAAATGAAGCTAGAGCCACAATCTCTTTACTATACATGCTGTGAACATGAAAGGCTAAAGCTTGTTATTAGGAACTGTACTTTATCACAATATAGAAATCTGTAAAAAGAAAACTACAGCATGGTGGATGTCCTCTGCCTTTGCTATTGGTTCAATTCAATACATGTCTTTCAGTTCTTTGAGTGGTTTCGCAATCAAAGATCCAATGATGTTGTAGGGATAATGGTACAGAAGGTTACAGTATCCTCGAGCGATGCTGTTGCGCATGTTAGACCAAATGCAAAGAATCTGAACGCGAGACTTTTCACACGATCTCTCTGCTATTGTTAAAGAAATGGCTGTGAGCCACGGTGTGAAGGCCGCTGATGTTTCTCCCACGTTATTGGGTGCAATGAGAGCTTAGGTTCCTGAGCCTCCACTGACATAAGAGATGAGTGAGCTTAACCTCATCCTTAACTTTAAATGTGAATCCTCTCTGGGAGTGCAAGATGTGAGATGATTGTTGAGGTGTACTAGTCGTTAGGTTTTTAAAGCGCAGAGAGACACTCCTGGAAAGGCTTCTTTAACACCCTCTGGGTGTATTGAAAGTCAACCTGACCAGTAGCCCAAAATCTCCCCTGCTCTCTTTCTCGATCCGTTTACACTCTTGCCTGTCGTCCTTCATTTGTCTTCTCTCCTTCATTTGCCATCCCCCCACTTCCCTATATCTCCCTATGACTGTTTCCCTTCTTCCTCAAGAGACACGCTTGAACGGGAGCACTGCTGAGCTTGCATATATCAGGTTTAAATACAAGGGAATGTATTCCGTTGTTATCTGAAACTTGGGGCAGCCCAAATAATGAAACACCCCTGATTTATCCCTTTTTTATTTCAAGACCCATGTAAGAGAGCGCAGTTAAAATATGCCACACAGACGTGGGTTTTTAATATAGTCAAGAGGGCTGTGGTCGGTCGACCATCATTCTCCCCAAAAGACATAAGGGAATGAACCGGTCTTATTTAAAATTTAAAACGTTCCCAAGGAAGATCAAGCACATGCAATTAATCATGAAAGCCTTTTTTTCTTTTTATTCCTGATTCCCAAGTGTCTGTGAGGGAAAAGATGATAGATGGAATATTCATGCGCACTTGTTCAATTTGCAACCTCCTCCACCATCGAAACACACGCACACTGTATAACACTGGCGCGCACACAGGCAGCCTCTCTCTGTAGCGACACAATGCAACGAAAAAATACGACTTTCTTTTCTGTAAGAGAGAGCACATGTCGTGAAAGTGAGAACAGTTGTGGTGCTAAAAGCTTTTTATTGAAAAATGTCTGCCTGCCTTTCGTTAAATGCACTTTCTTTTTCTCTCCCTGTTTTTACGGTCGTCCAGCCGCAGCCTGTGGCTGCTGGGATGACTCCGATGTGGGTTTAATGCACCACTAAATTCAACAAACTACTGTAGGCGTGCGCTCATATATCCCTTAAAAACTGAAGGTCTCATATTGTGCCCTTGTTAGGGTTATTACGCTGAACGGGGGGGTCAGGCCAGACACGAAGTACGCCACACTCTTCTTTTTGAACATGGAACCAAAGCAGTTGCTGCGTGTTGTCGGCACTCCTCGTCATCCTTTAAGATAGTCGCTGTTGTCTGTCTAAAGAGAGACAGCGTGACAGAGAAACAAAGACTTCTTGAGAGCTGAACGGAGCAAGGTGGCGAGCAAACATCATTCACGGAAGACACTTCCTGTGGGCTCAAAGTCTTAGTCTGACACGCGCACACACAGAATCACAAACAAACATGCGCGGCACACAAGCCTTTCCACAGTGACGTGGACAATCCCTTAAACTGGTCTGTGTTTGCCTGGTGGCATATCCAGCCCGGTCTAGGATCCAGCTGGAGCTCTATAAGAACATCAGAGAAGGAGCCCATCTCGCTATCTCCGCTGGTGGATGGCAGGTTCTCTCAGTCTCCCACTGTGGTGAGCAGGAGGTTTTCTCTCCACTCCTCCCCCCCGCTGCTCTTCACCTTCACTCCTCTCAGTCAACACCCCCCCCCTTCCCCCTTCCCCCCTTCCCCCTTCCCCCCGCCCCCCCCCCCCCTCGTGTTCCCATCACTTCCTCCTCGGCCACACAGGAACCCCCTGGGCCTGTTATCGCATCATGCTTTGTGTGGACCTCAGAGAGCCCAGACAGCCCCAGTGGTGTGTGGGAGCCGTGGCAGCAGCAAGGATGCTGATAGGACGGAAAAGCACCCCACAGGTTTCCCACAGCAAGCCTGGGACACAGCTTGCTGTATATCCCCCGGCAGTTGAAATACAGTACAGTATTGAAATGAGGCATGCCTCACTGTCTAAGTTACGTTAAATGGCATTCAGAATGTACTTTTCTGTTTCAATCCGTGGTGAAAAGAAGATTACTTTAGTAGAGGAGACCGTTATGAATACATGGCATTATTGAACAAAAGAGATTAGAGAAGAACAGAGAGAGATAGGAAGACAGAGAGAGTGAGAGCTTGAGAGAGTGGTAGAGGGAGAGGATGGAGGGGAGTTTGAGGAGTATACAAAGAGAAACCTTGTGTGTGTGTGTGTGTGTGTGTGTGTGTGTGTGTGTGTGTGTGTGCATGGGCGTAACAAAGAGAGTGTTCATCTTCAACAGTGGCAAAGTTAGAGCTGATGCAAAGCAGTCTAGAGATATTGTATAGGCTGAGTACTTCATGAGCTGAATGGAAAAGAGA
>NC_085023.1:14194827-14280181 GCF_963692335.1 Osmerus eperlanus
TAGATTCGAGTTGTTTCATGAGTCTGATGTGATTGAAGAAGAGAGAGATTAGAGAGTGATAGAAGAGTAGAGAGAGTGAAGGAGGCATCAATATTAATCTTGGAGTATTGCTGCAGGAGAGTCCTGCAGACTGAGTATTGCTGCAGGTTCTTATGGGAACACTACTTGTCATAGTACAAGGGACTTGTTTTTTACCAATAAAGTATACCTTAAGAGAGGATGACTAACATAACAGGGTGTTTCAGTAATACATGACCATGATGAGTTACATGTAGCCTACCTATGCTAGTGTGTGGGGTGTGATACTGTACACATGACATTGTATTAAAGAAAGCTGTAATGCAGTAGTAAAGGTCTTTCATTTTCTTTTGTATTTTTCTCTGACAGATAGTTCTCCCTCTGATGGAACAACATAATTACATTCAGTCATATAATATGACATTGGTCCTCACTTCACATAATGCCAACTGTGACACATTGCTATATTAAATTAGTCAGTGTACGTAATTATGCTTGTCTTTGGGGTTAAGTGTTGCTTGAGGTGATGCGGTGTCTCTGCCAGCAGTGGAACTTGTTCTTTGCAAAACGTGATTGTTTATCAGTAGTTTTGTCTGTTGACCTGGATAAAAGCTCTACTCTATGAATCACATTTCTAATATTCAACTATTTATATTCCATTCTGTCATGGTATATCATGGTCTGCTTTATTCTATGTCCAACCTGTCTTCATCACTGTCTTTGATGTGTTTATAGGGAGCAACATGGACCAGTCCAGCATGGGAGGCGGTGCCATCGCTAAGATACATCGCTACCCGAAAACCATTCCAGTGCAGCTGGGAGGGAGAGACCAGCGCAGGCCCCTCAGCCAGCTTCCAGCCAGGGTAAATATTCATAACATGGCCACTTAGTGGCCCTGGCTAATGCTAATATGGTGCTTAGAGGCCGGGCCAGCTAATGCTAATCTGCTGTTGAGAGCCCAGCCAAGCACAGATGCTTGCCTCTCTCCTCGCCCTGCTCTGCTGTTCCAGAGGAGAGCTCCTCATAATTCCCTCTACCCACTCTGTTTATCCTCTGTAGATTCCCCTTTGTGGCTTCCCTCATTGCTTTCTCTCTCTGTGCTGTTTTGAATGGCCCCCTCTGTTGTTTGTTTAGCGTGACATAGCCCAGGGGCGCCACACACTGTGAAATTATTCCCCAAACTCGGCAGGCTTCCTACTCTACAAGTCAGCCGTGCATGAAACCCAGCATTTTCAAACGATTTGGGAGATAGGAGAGGCCAGGGCTGAGCAATTTCCTCCCGATCGGTTTCTGCGTTGTCTGAGACAAGATCAGGTTGCAACAAGAATTGGAACCTAGTCTACCGGATCTCTGTATCAAACCCCACTGGATCGATCAGCAAAGAGCACAGTTGCTGGGTATAGTTACTGTACAGTACATGTATGTCATAATCCTAAACTGCATGTATTTTAGGTTTTGACCAACGTCAGCTAAAAGAACATTGAGCTATTGTACATTGTAAAAGTCCCTTGAGACCGGAACTGCAGGTGAATCTGCCTCAGCTTGCCTGCAGTACCACAGTGTAAAGGTTCTGTGTTCTGGACTAATGTTTGTGGTTCTGGGGTTGCCTCAGGGAGGGAAACCCTACACGAACACTTGGCTCGCAAAGAGAGGAAACCGAAATTTGGGATCCCCCATTGCAAAGCCAGGAGAGCTCTGCAGAGGGGTGGATGAGGTGTCTTAGTACACCCTGAATATTTAAACCAGCCCGGCTTACCTAGATTGATCCCTTACAGAATTCTGGCATGGATTAGTTTTTCCTGGCTCAAGGAAATCCTACACCTTAGGGGGACAGGGGAATCCTATCACGTTAGACTCTCAAGTCCTGTACAGCCTCTCCAAAAGAAGAGAAACACGGCTCAGGAAGAACCCTTTAAACTCTCCTCGAAGGAAGAGTCAATCTCGGATAAGATGGGGAATCGTGAAGGTAAAACAACACACTGTCCCAAGCCACTCAAAGCATTCAAGCTGGAAGTGTCCTTTACACATCCTCCCTTAACACAATAGCCCACTGCTCTGATAACTGAGAAGATAGTTCTACATC
Source organism: Osmerus eperlanus (assembly GCF_963692335.1). NCBI lineage: Eukaryota > Metazoa > Chordata > Actinopteri > Osmeriformes > Osmeridae > Osmerus > Osmerus eperlanus. Next base: position 14,196,929 of record NC_085023.1, read on the forward strand.
GAATATTCCGTTCACTCCATTTTATGAGTGTTGGACATAATTGAATCCAAAGAACACCTACAGCTGACGCTGTGTTCTTACTTTTATTGCCCAGGAGTCAGCTGTTAGTCCTATAGATTTTCCCTAATGTGCTTAATAAGGGTACAGATCTTTTCCAAGATGCTACTAGACTCTCCTTCCATGTAGTCCCGACATGGCAGGTTGCTGTTCTTTCAAAAAGAACAGAGAAAATGAAAAACGATGAGTCAGGACCAACTTTTGGATGATAGCCTGACGTGAACTTCCCATCTCTTCCCTCTACAGACACACAGTGAGTAGCGGCAGACAAACATGCCTGAATTTACTGTAGCAGAACCCTGTTGGTCAAAACCTTGGTAGGATTACTCCAGTAGGAGGAACCATATTGTATTTGTTTGTATTCTTCATTATTATTCTAGTAACCCATTTGGATATAGTATCAAATGAATGGCCGTGTCCGGAAGGCTGACATTTTGTCCAGATAAACAGCTCTGTAAAAAGTTAGACCACTGCACCTTTTTCTTTCAGAAGAGAAGGGTTCCTCACTCAAAAGTTTCCTTCTCAACGTTTTTCATCATTTTGAATGACTAACCCTACCAAAAATGTTTTGGATTTTTAAATGAAGAACCCCTTTAGTTTCTGGGCTACACGGAATAGGTGAGACTATTTTCTAAGTACAAAGGTTCCAGGGGCACAGTACTGCGACCCTAGGAACATCGGTATCACAGAAGCAGGGAGCATATCAATTCCGACATAAGATTTAAGCTTCAGGGGGAAAACCGCATCGACCAAATTTGCTTACCTGGTGATTAATAAAGAGTAATTATCTATATCTTGTTGAAGTTGGGGATACACTTCAGATGCATTATGTTACCCTAGCTATAGAGTACATTTACAATAGGTTTCTAGTCGACTAATTGCTACAAACAACATGCCGTGGTTTTTTTATTTTTTATTTTTTGAGTCACCAGCCACCACTGTTACATATACCGAAAGAATGCGTAATAAGGTAGAATACATGAATAGATAATAATGAACTTGCTGATCTATTGATTGTGATTACCATCATAAATCCCTTTTCTTCCACAAGGCTTTGTGGATTTAACTGCTTTAATTTTCTAGACCTCGGTACACTACTTGCCTTTCTGTTGCTCAGACTTTTCTTTCTATCTGTCAGTATGTTTGACATTCAACATTGTCCAAATGACAGAATGAAACATAGACATTTATCTAAACTGTGATTTTCTATCAGGAAGCTTTCTTTCCTAACCCTGTCAACAGCTTTATTCTTGGACACCCTCTGAGAGTCTGTGCCTGGAAGGCATGGAGCTCTTTGTTAAGGTGTGTTTTTTTGTGTGTGTGTCACACATTTTTTGATAGCCCTGTCACAATACATCCAAAGTCTCAAGTCTCTGTTTCCCATGGTCCTCCACAACTTGAACCCAAGGTGAAGAGAAGGTGGGGGGCCCGGTGAAAGGAATGTCAATCAGCTCTGAAATTTGCAGACAATCGTCTAAAATGTTGCTTTCACTCTAAAATAAAATAAATTCCAATCCACAAAACTGTTCAAGCTGTTGATTTGTAACTAATATTGTGCTGATGTGGGACATTTTGGTAACTTTCAATATAAGCATGAGTGTTTAATTCACTGTCATGGACACTTGTCAACTGAGGCAAGGTTTGAAGCTGTGAATTTGGTTGGTTGAAACATCAGTCAGGTCAGAGGTTACACACTATCAACCACCACTGAGAACCTACTTCCTGTATGCCAATGTCCAGTCCTGTCAATTCAAATGTCCTGTCCTGGATGTGTGTCATTGTGGGTCTGGCTGAAACACGGACCCTCCTGTCCCCTGACCCCTCCTGTGGCATCTGTCTGTTCCAGAGTCACCCTGCGTCACTGCAGATGCTCGTCGAAGCGGAAGGCAAACAGCTGGTCCTGGTACTGGAGAAGAATGAGTAAGTCCTCTTCCGCATCACTTCCTGCTAGCTGCCACAGCCATGGGCTCCACACACAGAGATGGACATTTGTCAGATCAGGAGGGCAGGAAGCAACCATATTCTCTCAAGTATAGTATTGCCCACTCAAATCGGAGAGCTATACAACTGCTACGTATCCTGGACTCTGTTTAGAGACATGAAGAGACATGCTGTGTCGCTATGGCCGAGCATAGACCTCAGTCTGTAATGTAAGGTTTCTACAAGACAAAGTCATATCACTGTGTGGACTGGAACCAATAGGGAGGAGGCCCTTGGGATCAACACAGTGCTCTGATTTCAACGCTCTCTTTATAAATAGACATAATGAACCTGGCCGTACCTGCCTCCTGATTGCTGATATGGTTCTACTCACATTTGTCCCCAACTGCCGGTAAAACATTGCTCAGGTCATTGAGTGCAGCGTTCCCCTTACCACCACCCTCAACTGCACCCTCACCCCCCCCCCCCCTCCCCCCCATTCAGGGAATACTTCCCATTTCTCACACTCAACTTTCTCAAGTCTCCCTCTGATGTTTTCCAAGAAGAAAAAAAAGTTGCTCCGACTTCAACTCCCTCCCTCCATTCCATCTAGCACCGCCCCCGCCCCCACTCCGACCCCCGGTGACCCCAGCATCAGCTGTGACAGATTGGTCAGCCCTGCGCCGGGCCCGGCTGGCTGCCAGTCCCTTCCGCTCTGCCCCCCTCGGGCTCCAGATGTGTCCGCTGATATGAGTCCCTGTGCCGGCTGAGAACAGGTGGTCAGTGACCCCTCCATGGGGAGATCAGTAGCCTTGACTGTCTTCCCCAGACCAATGCTTCTCTCATGGCCCGAGCTGAGGAGAGGAGGAGATGCTGACCTCATTACAGATGAGTAGGCTGGTGGGGTCATGGCTCATCCTTATTTTATAGACACACTACCAGAGCAGATTCTGTGTAAATTCTCAACAGAATATTTTTTTTTTTAATTTACAGGATTTGGTTGCAAATTGTCCCATAGGTGCCGTAGTTTTATCTGTTCATTGGTTCTATTTGTGGACCCTTGTAAAGTGAAATGTGCCTTTGGTTCTTGACGTAAGGCGAGGTAGTAAATGATGGTACGGTACTGAAGAAATCAGTATGTCAGGGGTTGATAACTGCCCTCACACAGAACCCTGGCGAGAGTCTGAGTGGAGCAGGTATGGCTCAGCTATCTGAGGGGCTTGTAGTGCTGGTTCGCTCTCCATGGGCCCTGTTTGTTTAACTGGCTCAAAGGAAGAGAAGAGTTAGTAAATTGTATTTTGAGGACCTAAGGGTTCAGTTAGAAGAGGCATCATGTGCCGAGTTATGGAAGGTTTACTGTAAGTGTTGGTCTTTTACTGGATTCTGCTGAGTCCATAAGGTTTCCTCATTTGGCGAAGCTCCAGAGAAGTTCTGGTGTGGAGCCAGTGAGAAATGATGTAGGGCTTGCCAATGTAAACGGACTACCAGATCTAATTAATAAACCAATATGTTTGCTAGCAGCCTTCTGGCGTCGGCCCAGTACTCTATCCTGAAGCACAGTGCAGAGACGCTCAAGGCCTGGGGACAAGAGAGCAGCAGGGAGTGTGTGTCTGTGTGTGCGTGCGTACGTGCGTGCGTGCGCGGTTGTGTGTACCGTGTCCATGTGCGTCTGCAGTTGCGTGTATTCCTGTGCACGTGTCTGTTGGGCGTGTACTTAATGTATGTACCTTGAAAACACTTTGTAGTTCAGTGCTGTATCTCTGTAGTTTGACCCCCCTCTGCCCTCCGTTTGGTACGTACTCTCACAGCTTCCCGGTTGAACACACCCAATTGCTCAAAAAGCAAACGTCAGTTTTGTTTGGGGGAAATGTTTGACCCAAAAAAGGTTGTTTCGCAGTTGGACCAGAATGTTCTGTCTGCTGGGCTGCTTCTGGCGCTCTCCTTCTCTCTCTCTCTCTCGCTCTCGCTCTCGCTCTCTCTCTCTCTCTCTCTCTCTCTCTCTCTCTCTCTCTCTCTCTCTCTCTCTCTCTCTCTCTCTCTCTCTCTCTCTCTCTCTCTCTCTCTCTCTCTCTCTCTCTCTCTCTCTCTCTCTCTCTTCTCTCTCTCTCTCTCTCTCTCTCTCTCTCTCTCTCTCTCTCTCTCTCTCTCTCTCTCTCTCTCTCTCTCTCTCTCTCTCTCTCTCTCTCTCTCTCTCTCTCTCTCTCTCTCAGCCTCTACCTGAGCAGATACAGTCTCCGAAGTAGAGTTGAAAGCTTGAGGCCTGATTATTGGAGTCCTTGTCTAATTTCTCAAGTATTTTTTCCCCTGTGTGTGTGTGTGTGTGTGTGTGTGTGTGTGTTTATGTGTGTGTGTGCCTGTTTCTGTTTATAATGTCTGAGTGGAGGGCCTCTCCTCTCTCTTCCATTTTCCAGGACTTGTTGCTCCTCAGCTGTACCTGTCTCAGAATACAGCTCTGATTATTCAGAAAACAGACGAATAGTACAAGTAGTCTCCTTTCAGCTCAGAAAGATGAGCTGTTAGGAAAAGGTTACAGAGCACACGTCTGAATTCTTGAGCTATGTTGCACATTGTCGACTGCATCCTCTACTGACACAAGATGTTTTACTGTAGCATGTTGGACCACTCTTTGTCCATATTGTTTGGTCTGTCTCCAATGAGGCCCCATGTTGCCTTCACACATGACTACCTTTCGTGTTCGAGATGTCAGTCATTGCACATATGGAAAAAAAGAAAGGAAAAGATTTTCCTAGGTCTCTGTAACAGCGACTGTGTGACATGATATTTAATGCTTGTTGCACATGCGGCTGGTTTGACGTGTATGTGTGTGTGTGTGCATGTGTGTGACAGAATGGTCTCTTTAAAGCATTGTAGTGATCCATAGCTTGTGAACCTGCCTGTAATGACCAATGATCGTCTTATGGGACATGACCACATTTACAGTAATCAAAGACTGCGACAGCACTATACAAAGGAAAAATTGTGCAATGTGTGTGTGTGTGTCTTTGTGTCTGTACATGTGATTCTCTGTATGCATAGGCGATTTGTTTGTGTTCATTTGTGGAAATGTGTATGTGACTTCATGTGTGTGCATTTGGAGTTAATACATGTAATCAGCGCGGCCTTCAGGATTTCAGCTTGAATCAATACATTGAAAACCATTTTGCCATTCATGTCATTAATGCAAAACATTTGAGAACATGATTTGGTGATCAGTTGTTCTACCTCTTGTCATATTCTAGACTGGAGATGTTGACAGATTACCCATACAGCTTTGCACAATACTTCCCCATGATGACATTTCCTTTCATTCTTTTCTCTCAGGAAGGACTGGAGGAAAGGGCTATTCAGGAACACAAGGCCACCATTAAACAACATCATTATGGTCTGTCACAAACATGCCCATAGCAACATCCTCCTCAGCACTCTTTTCTGTTTATGCTGTGTCGAATCAGTGAAGGGAACTGACAAAGACATGCCCCACCACCCACACCTGATGGTCCCTTGCGGTGCACATCATTAGCCACAAAGCTCATTCACAATAGGTGGACAAAGAGCCAGAAAGAGAGAGAGAGACCTCATTTTCCAAGCTATTTAATTAGATATGTCAAGTCTTGAAGACGTCGACCTGTCTTTCAGCCACACGCTGGTCCTGCAGAGAAGAATGAGCTGTTAGCTTGTTGGCCTGTCAGCTCGGAAGCCTAATGGGGCTTTTTAAAGAGCTCCCTTGCAGCGCAGACTAAACACATCGTAGCGCTGGGTTTCTAGACAGACTAAACACATTGCAGCCACCTACTGACCTTGCTGGGGATCGCAAACTGGTTAATTACAATTCAGGCTCGCCGGACATCAGCATCAGCTCCAGCTTCTCTCTTTCTCTACCTCTTTGTTTCTGTCTATATAATAAGCTATAGAATAAGTATAAAAGAATATAGCAGAGCATAGTATAAGATAGTATGGTGAGAAATAAATCAAGCGTGTATGTGTACAGTATGTATGTTTTCTCATGTATAGTAAGAGGGAGCAGCTTGTCTCTATGAGAACCACACCCCTCCTTCTCCACAGGCCACCTTTGTCCTGATTACAACCACCAAAGGGGGATTTGGCCCAGAATTCTCCCCCTGCTGCAAACACAATGTGCCCTCCACCTCAACGCCAAATCTCCATGGTCCATTGCTTGTGGTGCCAAGGCCTAATGCCCTAAGCCTGTCACGACCAACCTGCCAGGCCTTGCCAGGTTAAATTGTACACATCTCTGCAGAGGTTTGGAGACAGTTTTTAAGCGTGCATTTCCCCGTTTAAAAATTGTGAAGAGCAGTTATGGGGAGTTGCATTGGCCATTAGGAGTAATGAACATTTGTGGTCTTTACACATATGTTGGTCAAACTAAGTCTAAATCATGCTTAGTACAGGCGGTTTTACTGTTAGTATTGTGAAACCTTTACATGGCTGGATCTTCTGCCAGGGTCTGAGGTCGTGACACATTACTCTTGGCAGTGGAGTCTTGTCTGTGAGAGTGGACTGTAGGGGAGAGTGTCAGTGACTACCCCCTACAGCTAAACCAGTGATATTTTCCATTACACCATGAAAATGATTGGATTTTTCATATTGCAAATCAGCAGCAGGTTAAATGATTGTTCAGTGAAACCATTAGAGGAAGACCTTTCCTTCTATTGGTCTTTAATTAAGATCCCGATGGGTGGCGTGAGAGACTGAGAGAGCTCTTGGGAAGACTCAAGCCCCTCTAGGAAACAGAGAGACGGAGGGAGGAGAGAGGAGAGGTGCTGCGCAGGGAGATCAGAGGAGTGCTACTTTAGCCTGTGAGGGCCTCGAACCAAGCCCCAGGGGTCTCCATCTCTCCCTGTCTTCCTGCTGTTCACTGCTACATTTTTTAATACTCTCACTGTCTCTCTCTTTCTCTTTTCCTCTATTTTTCCTCTCTCTCTCTCTCTCTCTCTCTCTCTTTCTCTCTCTCTCTCTGTCTCGTACACATTCTCTCTCTGTCTCTGTGTCTCTCTCTCCCCCCCCCTCTCTGTCTCTGAGGTAGCTGTGAAGTTAAGAGAGTTTGTTGAGCAGTGGAACTTGTCAGAGACCCCTGGCAACTCCTGCATCACTGCTGGCTCCTCCTGCAAGTTTAGTCTTGGGGTTATTCTTAGCCTGGCGATAATGTTGTCGGACCACTTAGCCAAAATGTGTTGTGTTTGTGCCTAGGTGTGTGTGTGTGTTTTTTTCTCCTTCGTCATTTAAGCAGGAGAACATTGGGTGGGATGCCGCCCAATTCTCACTGCTTTTAACCTTACATATATGGGTCACCTGTCAAGGGTGTTAGCTAGCGGAACGGCGAGGTCCCGCACGCATCAGCACTTTTCTGCTACGTTCTTTAACGCATTACAGAGAGTAAGTGCTTTCAAATGAGAACACAGGGGTGATGCATGCCCAGCCTCGCCCATTTCACAGAGTAAGACATGCTCTGAATATCCCCCTGCTAGACACATTGAGATAAACTACAACCGTGCACTAGGCGAGAGGGAAAAATATGGTAAGTTAGAAGGGGTCATGTATTTTCCATACTGTGGACTGTGGATGTTAATGATGCATAATGCATCTATTTATCTGGGGCGACGTTTCTCTGGATCAGTGGAAACGGGAGATCTCCGGAGCACGACTGAATGCATTCTTCTCCTTTACTCTGCAGATCTCCGGGGATGATAGAAGCACAGTGTGTATGCATCATGTGTACATTTGCACGCATTTGTCTCAGAGACAATGCACCCGTAGTACTATGGGATTATATTACATTTCCCTGCACACTAGACACATCTATCCTTTTCCCCATCTTGGATCTATGATATCCACATTTTCACCAGAACACGCTATTCTCACGGTCCCTCATGCCATCAATATCACAGACAAAAAATGTTTTAACCGCAGTGAAGAAGGATATCGCTTTATATGGGAGTCCCATACATCAGTTGTTTTCTAGGATTATAAAACTGGAACTTCAGCCGCCCCAAAGCTATGAGGTCAGACTGTCCCCTCGCTGAGCTCAAAGTCTGACTGCTCCTCCTGCTCCACAGTGCCACTGATCTCAATCTCATATGGATAATCCAGACCAATCACTCACTTAACAATCAGATGATCCAGGCGATGGATAGATTAGGGGGATTACACGCTACTGGCCTGGAGGTGAAAACTCAACAAGGCAAAGATAGCAGTAGTTCACGACATGGCGGTGGGGATGAATCTAGTGTGATAAGCGTCCATCCACAGCTCCAATATGTTATTCTTTGTGGCCTCGATTTACGTGCACACACAATCACATACACACACACGCACCCACTGCCCCCAACACAGCCACACACCGCACGCACACACGCAACAGGGATAGGAAGCACACATTTAGAATCTGTGAGACATGCAAAGGAGAACGCCGCAGAGAGAGGAAATGCATCCGAGGTCTGACGGAGGCGATATCCTGAGTGAGCCTGACAACACAGTGGTCAGACAATCAGCTGAAGGAACCAGTGAGCAAACACACCGACAGAACCAGTGGGAAAACCTTGCCCAGGAAGCAGATGAGGTTGCGCAGGATTAGTTTAGTAAGCGACAGTTTTAGCGATAAGGCATTCAATTATGAAAGGATGTCGCTATTTAAACAAGCCGAGACAGATTACCACAGTTGTTATCCATTATCTGAATAATGGACGCCTTTTGGATATGTAGGTTGTCACAGATGTTACCGTTTTCAACTGGTTCCCCTCCCCACGCACCTAATGTTCACCCAATAATCTATGTCCCTTAACCTATGACCTTTGAACGTTTTGTGACCCCACTGGTACCTCCTGTATGAGGTGATAGTAGCCTGCAAACTGCACAGTGGTCAAGTAAAACAGGCAAGGGTTAGCAATTGTACAAGCCCCACAGAATTGAAAACTAAAAGGCTGACAAGTTTTTCAATCAGTCCTTAGTGTGTCTTCACCCGTATCCAGTCCTTAATCGATGCCGTGGTCTCTGCCTGCCCAAGCCTCTCTCGGCTCTGCAGACTCCTTGCTCTGAAGGAACACGGCGCAGTCACCCAATCCTTTGTTTAAGTGATACATCATTGCAGAGTGAAAGACACAACCTCCGCCATGTTACCAGGGTAATGGGGTGTGGAATGACAGATTGGGTGCCATTATCTTTCTGGGGGATCAACGCTAACTCCGTACAAATAGAAAGGAGTGGACCTAATGATGTGAGACATTTTGAAGAGAAGAGCCATGGCACTTTGTGGGGATTGGGACACGAGGAGCAACAAGGGGAACAGTGACAGCTAAGGAAACATGCCGTTTTATGAGTTGCTGCTAAAGCAGCATGTCAGTGCCTCTTTTACCGGTCTTTTGTACTGTACCTCCCACTTTCAGAAAAAAAAAGAAAAGGAAAGAACACAAGAAAGAAAGAGAGGGGAAAAAGAAGAAAGAAAGCATGGAAGGAAGGAAGGTAGGAAGGAAGAACAAGGGAGAGAATATTTTGAATATTACAGCGTTTAATTGTGTATTCTCCCTCTAGACAAAAGAAGTCTGACTGAACAATGAAAATGCCTTAGGGAATAACTTCTGATTAATTGGAGAGATATGAACCCTCTGACAATAACATTTATGGATTTGTTTACTCTTTTCTATGAATAATGAGAGGTCTTTTTCCTTGAAGATCCCTAGTCCCTCATTAGTTCCGGTGAATGTGAATATAGAAGATACTTAAGCTTCTCTGAGGAGTGGGCAGTGCATACACTACCTGGAGTTATTACCACAGTTTCTCCTTGGTGTTAAAAAGTGCCTACCTACCTATTAGGGGAATGGGGTGACTCCGTATGTGTGAGTTTGAAACACCATTCCAGGTTTATGGTTTTTAATGCGCTAACATAAAAACTGTCACATGGTGTTAGGTCAATTGCAAACTACAGTTGATTCGTCACTTCAGAAAATAGAGAGCTGTTCAAAAAGGAATGAAGCAGAATACCAAAGTAGAAAACTTTGGTCCAAAGAAGCCCTCTGTGTAGTCTTGACTTCATGTACTATTAATCGTATAATATCTAAAAGGATCACCACTGTCAACTGGCCAGCTGTTACCTTTAAAGAGTATGAGATCATGTTCATTGTACAGTGAAATGGGAAAATATGCCCGATGAGGGAATTGTTTAATGGTGTTACATATTCCGGATGTGTAGGCCAACAGCAATGAAATGGCTGATTCTTATAAAACTGGAGTGTACCTCTGGATCTCAGGGTCAGGGTTGTCATGTGACTTCAGGTCCAGGGCAAGCACGAGCAGAATTCTGGTGATAAATCTCTTCTGTACAATGATTTGTTTCACACCAAATCCATGGCTGTTTAAAGTATTAAAACAAAGATGTTTCAATGCACAGTAATTCTTTTTTCTGTATTCCTGCTTCCTCTTTAGAATAGAGTGTGTTACTCTAAAGACATTTCCCTGCTTCTATGGAGAACATAAAAACATTTTCTATCAAGAATTCAATATATAACAAATTACAGCCGAAGGACAAACATGGAGGGAGAGAGAGAGAGAAAGACAAAAAGAGAAAGAGACCTTAGATGCAGAATGAAAACTTTGGGCGAGAGGGGCTCTTGCGCAGAATGAAGACTCACAGGTATTGTGAATGAGGGAGAGAAAAAGACAGAGACTTTGTGGTTGCAAAGTAAGAAGGCAGAGAGGGGAGAGGAGATGTGTGTAGAAGTTCCATTCAGTGTGTTGACCACTTTAAACTTCTCCACATAAATGTGAGCTTTGCTTATGCTTCAGAGAGCTGTCTTCCTTCATCATTATCATGTCTCTGGAGGTCACCACTTAAGCTTGTAGGCTGGCCTTCCATTTAACACTAGAGAGGGTACAATTTCTGGGGAAATTGTAGGGTGTGCTTGCTTGCGTCGGTTGCACAGGGGTCCGTTTTTGAATGACATTTTTAAAACTGATATTTCTGTATATTTTATATAAAAATGCATACTTATTATTTATAAAGATTACATAGATTCAAAAGCATTTTTTTTTTTGCTGCTCATTTACAACTGAAAATACGAGTGAAGTGTAGAATGAAATAGATCTTCTCATTTCCCCTGCAAAAGGCATCCTCATCGTTGAATCAAAACGAATAAATTTGGCAGACCGGTGTAAAAATTGACCTAATCTCTATGACGTAAACGTCCTTTTAAGTTTTTCCCTTCTCATGATATATTAAGGCATTTAGCCTACTCATTGCATTAATTAATTAATAAAGAACCCCCTTTGAAGATTATTCTACGACGTTACCCGGCAGTAGAAGATGGAATCGCGATTCAAACAGTACCATCTGCTAACTGAAAATATGCCCCCCAAAACGTAAATAAGCTTGACATTTATTTAGTGGAAAATCGCTCATTCATAAAAAGCTCACTGGTAGCGATCATTGTCAGTAACAACGCAAAATGCGATATAGCCCTGTGTGGAGAAGCTGCCCCGGTAAATTCTACTACTACAGTACAGTATTAGACTACTGCTGTGTTCGTCTTGGTAGCGATTGCGTTGGTTGAATTGGATTTAACGTTCCGTTGTACGGTTTAGGCTGAAATTAATTATTTTCATGAACAGATTGACAAAGTTTAGGCTGTGGCAATGAAGTTCAGGTTAGTAGTCAGATAGTTTCACCTATTGAAAGACTTTTGATTTAAGTAAGGGGAGTGCCGAACATGTTCTGTCGCCGTTTGACTTCCTAAACAGCTGTGTAAGTTAGATGTTTTTGTCGTGTGTCTCGCGTAGGCTACAGCGTTGCAATGAGCAACACTGGTTTGAAACCACAGGTAATGATAATTTCACCAACAAATCGTTTACTTGTAATGTCATAATAAATCCTACAAAGAAAATGTATTTGTGAGGAATGTTTATTTTAACGATTGAAAACAGATGCATCATAGACCACTGTGGTATGTGTTGCCCGGGCAACAGAGGCTAATGTCATGCTAATGCTTCAGTGAAATAGTAGACTACCGTTTCCGAAAGTAGATGTGGGCCTACTTCCTTAATAATATCAGCTAATATTGTACATTACATTTCATAATTGTGTTTCACATCACAAAGTAAAATGAGTAAATAGTTATCACCCTGGTCTCTTTGCTTGTGGCGTTTCTGCAGCTGCCTTGCAGTAAAGCTATAGTTAGCCTAGCTATCCCCCAAGTTAACAGATGCGAAACGAATGTTCTGCTACAGGTAGTCACGCGTGTTTTCGTGACGTCAGTGACGTAGTGACGTTAGTAACGTCAGTGACTGTGGCTAGCAAATTAGCCACCGTTAGCTTCACTTTTCGCCACAAAAACGCAATTTCTACTTAAACCATGCAACGGAACGTAAATAAAAATACAACCAACGCAATCGCTAACAAGACGAACCTTTTAACACCGCCGTTGTGTATGTAGTCCAAATATTGACTCATCCTTAGGGGGGCGAAAATAAACAATAACTAGAAACGGCTGTTCCTGCGAAACAGCAGTGAGAATGCTGAAAACCTGAATGGGGATAGCTGACCATGCTAAAAAAGCTGAAAATAGTGAAAATTTAGTAGAAAGTTATAAGCTGAAGCTTCAAAGCAACCGAAAGGTATTTTTGAAAGGGGCTGGAGCAGCATTCCAACAATGATTTGAAAGGATTTACCATTACTTTTAAAGGGAGAACAATTTGCACAAAAACCTTAATATTTTAAAAAGTATAAAAGTGAGAAATGAGAAAATACCCGCAAGCTGAAATGAATTTCAAAAATGTGTGAGTCACACAAAAGAGGCAGTGTGGAAGCTGAACTGCATCATCTTAACAAAGCTAAGAGCTAAAATAGCCTACAATGTGGGAGAAGCTGAAAGCTGAACTGTTAAACAGAAGAAGTAGGCTAGCTAGTCGTAACAAGATTATTATCGTTTTAACAGCTGAAATTATAGTTGGGATAGTAATAGCAGTAGCAGATGTAGCCTACCATTGAGTGCGTTTACTCGGCTTTCTTAGTAGGATTCAATGTGTTGATGGAATGAAACATACAGCAGTAGGGCCGATACAGGAAGACACGGCGACACTTTGTTGCAGAAGGATGATGGTGCAAGTTTTGTCCGTGGAGCATACAACGATTAATAAAAAAGAATCATGTAGACGCGTTTATTGAGTAATCGCATAACTAATTACACATGTAAACGGAGTAATCGTATTATTGGCATAAACCGACAATTGCTAGTAATCGTGTTTCTCATGGTCAAGTAAACGTACCAATCACCTGTGTGAGAGACTGAGTGGTGCGTGTCTGTCGTTACGGTGATGGTGCAGCTATGATTGCTAACGCGCTGAGGGCAGAGAATAAGAGAAATGTAGCTAGAATCCACACCTCAAACAAGATAACCTAGACGCAAAACTGTACGTCCAATCCAAAATATAAGGATATTTTCCGAGACCCAAGACTCTGCCGAAACCAGAGATATTCTTTATATGTCTGTGCAGTCAGAAATACGACTCTACCTGCAGTTTCAAAAACGTGTTCCTTTTGCTTTCCTGGTGCTTGTTTGTTTGGTTGCCACGGTGATGGCGCAGCTGTGATAGCTAACGAGCTAGGCAGAGAGAAAAACGAACATTTACCTAGCATCCACACCTCAAACAAGTTGACCTAGACGCAAAACTATACGTCCAATCCAAAATATAAGGATATTTTCCGAGACCCAAGACTCTGCCGAAACCAGAGATGTCCTTTATATGTCTGTGCGGTCAGAAATACGACTCTATCGGCAGTTTCAAAATCTTGTTCCTTCTTGCTTTCTCTGACTGATTTTACTCACCTCTCCATTGAAGTTAGTGAGAGAATTTGAAAGGCTGCTCTCGCTTCAAGGCTCATAGCTGAAAATCTGTAAATGTGAGCTCTTTAGTAGTTACATTGGCTGAAAGAGGACAATTTTTCCTACATTTTAAGGTATAACTTGTTTCTGTAAGTTAAACTATATGAACGTTAGAGGAATTTGTTTGACAAATTAGTTGAATATCAGAAAAAGAGCAGCAAGCAGAGTGTGCCACTCTGCTTGCTGCAGAAGGAGCAAACATTTTAATGTATTTCAAACTGTCATAATTCAAAATTGGCTGAACATTTGAAAAAGCTGAATCATTTGGGAATAGCTGAATGTCTTGTGAACATTTTAAAGGTTGAATGGTGTCTCTAGCTGAAAGTAAGCTGAAGTAGTTACGTTTGAAAGAGGAGGAAGCTTTTTAATGATTTGAAAGGATTTACCATTACTTTTAATAGGAGAATAATTTGCACAAAAACCTTAATGTCTTAAAAAGTATAAAAGTGAGAAATACCAAAAGTCATAGCCATCATCTCCTGAAGGAGCTGAACGTTTTGATACAAAAGTTGTAGGAATCGGTTAAAGTATGCAGAACGAGTTAAAGGCCAAAAAACGGCGGAAGAACTGAGAAGTTGAAAAGCAATAGTGAGAATGCTTAACAGCATTCTCACAATAAATAAATAAATATATATGTGAGAGAACAAAGGTTGTGCACACCCAAATATGTAGCCTACATCGTTTTGTTTATAGAGCCAATGCCGACCAAAGTGCTGTACAAAATCATCAAATAGGGCAATTCACACAACCTCTTTGAGATCTTCTTTCTCCCACCCTTTTGGTAATGTGCACGATATGATTTGCCACAGTACATTTTAAGAAGACATGTCAAAGATGACCTGTGGATAGTATGTTCAGGCTGGTCAATGGAAATTAAATTGGTTTGAATCGGATATATATATGCGGTGACACTCGTGTTCTCTTGAATCCCAGATAGCGCCCCCACGCCCAACCCCGTTCCTCCCTCCCTCATGTGTGTATGTTTGCTCTCCTTGCCAACACCACAGCTACTCAACTCCTGTGCCTGCCTGTGATTCGCTGCTGATGGGAAGACCCAGTATTTCTTCCACTCGGGAGTTGTTTTTTTGTCTCTCTCCATTGGTTTGACTCATCTGAGACTGCAGTGCTGTTGGGATGCATGTGCCGCATAGAGTACTGCTGACAGGACTGTTTTCTAAGACTGGAAACAGAGAATATGCTCTGTCCCCTGCCTTCAAGGATACCAGGTTGACGAATATAAAAAATATATATATATTGGTCAGACCCCACAAACAAGTGATCTGGTGATATGTTAATATTTAGTTTCTTTAAGGCTGAAACCTTGGCGTGTTGAAGTTGGATGAAAAAAAAATGAAAGTGAAGATTAATTTATGCATTAATTAACAGTGACTCAAGTCTTTAGTCTTTAGACTTCTGTAGATACCTTTTTTACACTGATAACTTATCATAGCTAGATAGGACTGACTAATGATCAGTAGGTTGTCACTGGATTCTGTCATCAGAGTCCTTCTGAGGCTTCCCCCAGTGTTTGTGATGAGAGTCCATTATTTCTTCAGCTCAGTGAGAATCTTCTGCCCCCCTCCTTCTGTGAGCTCACTGCAGAGCCTCAGATAGAAGCATGCCTAAGCCGGGGGGGCATGGAGCTGTATGTAAATCAATTTTTGAAAGCAACGGCGTGTGGAAATAGAATTATGGCTGTCAGCCACAGACCTTTCTATGGCTCTCTCTTTCGCTCACTCCTCTACACGTCTGTGAAGGCAAGAGACTTTGTTCAATGAAATTACTCAGATTACAAAGAGCACTGAATTGCACTCAAATCGCTCAATGCTCCAGGGGGTTCTCGTAATAGTGAATTATTACGAGTTGTGGCTTCATGTGTATTAAAATGCTGCACTTTCCTCACATTTACATGGAAGCAGAGTGGAAGCAGTCTACAGGAATGTGTACAATGTTTTTACAATATGCTACTTTTTCAAATTGCTTTACCTTTTTATCAGAAATCCAGTTAGAGACCTATCGAGTTCCACTTAAAGATATTGTCCTCTGCTCTGGAGACTCTGGAATCATCCTGTTTTGGTTTGCGTTCAGTCTGTGTTTGACTCGTCCCAATTATGGAAGCAAACAGCAAGCACTTAAGATGATCATAGAAAAATATAAAATGTACCTTATTAAAAAAGTGTTACATTGTTTGGTTGATTATGCCGCAGATCCTATTTATACATTAGGAGGTCTCTGCTGTGGTCTGCTAAACCTGATAAAGTATTATTGACAATAATGTACAAAACACAGGACTAGGTTCGAATATGAATCGCTGGAAAGATGTCGCCAGTGGCAGGGTGTTGGAACACCACAGGAAGATAGATTGTTGTTTAGACCTCCCTTAGATTCCACTTAAATGGTCTCATTCATCACAATTAACCTGTGTGTCTATTAAGGAAGTGCTAATTAAATGTTTGTCCATGCTTAATGAAACACAGCCCACTCAAGGCCTATGAAATCAATGTTCATTGATTTCAATTGTTATGAATATGTGTATTAAGCCAGTGAGTGGTACATGTGGCAGAAATAACAATTGTCTTTGTTTATCCCTGTTACACAATATAATACCTTGGAGTGAAGGCGCTTACAACAGTGAATTAACAATATCGAGTGTAAGCGATATCTCTTCTTGTTTGTGATAACGTTAGAGACTGTAAACTGCAAAAGGCTACTACAAATGAGCGAATCACTGCTTTGCATCTTGACAGGTATATTTCTTTGTATGTCACATTGGACAGTATGGAATATAGAGTGCTAAAGGAGTGTTGGAAAGGTTAGGGGCCGTGCTGTTAAAGCCTTTTATTCCTTGCTAACGTCAATGACGGTTATCAAACCTGACAGCCAAACTGCAGACTTGACTTGTGTGGCCTTGTGTGGCATGTGTCAGGGCATGGCATAAATACTCCCGAATCCTTCGATAAATACGTAAATCTCTCGGTTTTTCTCTCTTAAACCAAAGGTGTTTCATGGTCTTCCCATCCAATCTTTGACTAACCACTGTAGAAACCATACATCTCTCTACTTGGAAAAAAATAAAAATACATCTCTACAGCTGAGCCTTTGGGATTCACGCTGAGTTTGTGCAGGGGGATTCTGGTGACTGTCACACCGATTCCTACGGGACGAGATCAAAGGCTTTGGAAAGTAGACACTTTGAAGTGATCTGCCATCTAAATGTCATTTGATTGGCTACTGGTTCCACTTGACAAAAAGATGGCCACTGGTGGGTACTCATTACCGGGGAGTGGGCATAATCAAATTTAGGCGTTTTACAATGTCCAGAAAAAAACCCTCCACCCTCGCTCTCTTTCTTCTGTCAGAGATCTGTTTGCTTTGTGATCATATTCAAGCCTGGGGTCTAACCATCATATTATGCAGGATCTAACCCCAACAACAACAACATCAGACATATCATGATTGATTCTGTTTTCTGAAGAGCACATTGCATGTGGTCATTCCACTAAAGAAGCCAAGACTCAGATCAGATATTCCATGACTATGCATGCTATTTGCCTTTCTCATGATGTTTTGGACTCGGGAAGGCCCAGAACCCCAGAGAGCTGTAGGTGTGTGGCCAAGAGGGAGATGCAGAGAGGCAGCATGCACACTCAGCTGTAGAGAGCCTTTGTTCCATCATCTGTCTTTACCAGAGAGTTGATTACGGGATGATTTCATCATGTTCAATCTACAGCCAACCTCCTAATGCATGTAATGGCACCTTGACATGAGTTATTCATCTTAAGCCAGCTTCCTGCCCTGAAATGATCTTTTTAGCCTTTGCAGGGAACTAGCATTAGCAAACACAAATCCTATCTGGACTACAAACATATCCTCTTATGCCATGTCAGGCAAATATCAGCTTTTGGACTTGTCTATCGTGCTCTCTGAAGGCCTTCAATGTAATATGGATTGTCTTCCTGCTACATAACATTAACTTCCCAGCTTTTGCTTGGTGGTGAGTTTGTAATGGCGACACAGGCATAGCCGTAAAAGACGGCCAGTAGTTAAGTCATATGGGAGCAATGACAGCAGAAATGGATCTGTTGGTCAGTTCAGTTTTCGGAGGCATATACCATCCATAGATGCTGAATTTGTGTATGTCTTTACTGTGTAATCCTTCCTCAGCTAATCCTGGATATTGGTGAGAACAGGCAGCGTAGGATGGATAGCATGGTGGGATGTCTCCTGCTGTGACTTGGATGCACACGGCCTCCCATTTCTTCAATCTCGCTGAGTGATCCATCCCAAATCCTCTCCAGCCATCCCACTCTAACGTGTGTTTTGATTGAATTAATGACATTTTTAAATATCATCCTTGCTGGTAAATGGGTCATCGCTTTGGGGGGGGGGGGGGGGTTGTTTTTCTCAACCCAGCCTGTTCTGGGACTGCACAGTGGATTGGTTGCTTTTAAAAAAAAGCTGTGTGTCTTTTAGATGTCTCTCCTGAGAGCTTCGACATATTAGCCTGCTCCATGTGGATACATGTCTGAAAGCACTGTAGTTAGGAGGGCATTTTGTCTTTCATCGGCTTTCTTTCACACACACACACACTATCCTCGATTTTGTTCTCGGACCATCCCCTTAGATGTCACTTTGACGGTTCAGCTGTTGAGACGCACACACACGCATGCACACACACACATGCACACGTCGACACGAACACACACACATTGGAATAATTGCCTTAGCAGGGGTATGTCATTCATGGACACAGGGCATTGTTAATTCACTTCCACTACTCCCTGTGTACCGTCTTTGTTGTGCCATTTTCTTCAACATGAATCATTCCAGAGGCCTGTCAAGGAATACAGAACGCCTGAGAAGAATAATTTTTTTTAGTTCCAGACTATTATAAAACAGAGTAGGCAATTCTCTTCATTTTGGGTCTGAAAATAACCCTTTTCAGATGTCCCTGTTTCTTTTGTTTGTTTTTTGTCTGTTTTGCAGGGGTCTGTTCGCAAGCCATTACACTGAGACACATTACCTGGAGGACGGGAGTGCAGTCATCACAGCCCACAACGTTACGGTAGGCAGGGGAACAAGTGCACCTGATATTCATACTTGAGTTGACGTGGTTCTCAGCATGTCATAACGGATGATTCAGTAAGAACGTCAGCTATCAACGGATGTTTTCAGAATCATATGCCTAGAAGAATAGGACCGGTATCTGGAACGGTGGCATGACAAACAGACAGGCTGGTATTTGTCGATGGTGTAGACTGACGGGTGGTGAATTAGATCATTCTGTTCTCATCAAGATAATAGAATTGGAATCCATCTGATTTTTTTTGGAGCAGGTTATGACACAAGTCTATGATATTATCTTGAATTTACAATGGATGGATTTATTTTACAAAATGTCTTGTGCAAGTGCATGCTGGAGACAGTCACCTAATGTATAGACAGGTGTAATAAATGGATCAAAATGGGTGTTCCTTCTAAGTTTCCTTTCACCTCAGTTCTCTCAGAGTTCAGTTGAGCGCATGCAGCACCTTTCTTTTCCTTACTTTCTGACAGAAACTGAATGAACCAAAGTGGAACATTTGGAGCTAGGTGTTTTCCCCTCACTAGCTTGTCTCATACCTTTTTTGTCAGCTCATTTGGGAGACATGCCAGATGTTTTGCCTTGCTATGGAAACTACATTACTCTCTGTACCTGCTCATCTGCCCTGTGCAGAAGAAGAGGAGAGGTCATCCTACAGTATTGTCATTAGTAATGCTAATTATAAGATGCCCTGATCTTGCAAAAATGTATATTATTATTATTTAAAAGTATTTTTGCCACATGCAGAGCAGGCTATAGTACTGCATGTCAGAGTGATGGACTTTCAAAAGTCAGGTACGATAGAAGATGCTGAAGTTGTGTTATGGTGACAGGACTCCTGTCTGAATCTGCTGATATTTATCTTTCCTTAGATGTATAAATAGTGCAAAGTTGACCTTGTAGAAGCCTATCCTTTCCGTATGGAAGGATCCATTCCCAGAAGTAAACCATGTCTTTATAGACTCTGGGTCAACATACAGAACACTTGAATTATTGCCCAAAAACAGCAGCACTGTGTCATGAAAGAAAGATGAGTTGGTGGTATTAATATAGATGCTATACACAGAACGTTTGCTGAACCCCTGTGTTCATATTTAATGTCACGCTAAAGGCCATTAGCTGGTGACTCAGCAAGAGCCAGTGGTGTACAAACCTTACACAAACACTTTCCTTTGCAGAGTTGAACCCAAGTCTTTTTCCAAGATAAAAAACTTAGCTGAGCTTCCTCTGTAAAAGTCTGTAAAGAGCCAGCCTGAGGTATTTCCTCTCATAGTGCAGTATTGACAGAAAGTATATTTGGGACTGAGGAATGGTTGGCTGGTTGCTAAATGATAGTTGATCTTGGAGGGTTTGGTTCAGACTTGAAAGAACACAGTTAGCCATAAAATGTCTGTTTTCTCTCAAAACCAGACACTTCCTTCGCCCCCTCGTCCAGACAGACAGTCATTACAGTGTGTCTGTCTCTAGAAACCTAAATGACCTTTTATTCTCTATCTCTCCTCATGTCCATTGTAGACCATAAATTTAAAAAAACAACTATACATGTGTCCAGAATTTAGTTTCACAGTCTGATTAACTATATTTTTTCCCCAGAGGAATTGCTACTACCACGGGCAGGTGCAGGACCACCCCTACTCTGATGTCACCATCAGCACCTGCTCCGGCCTCCGGTGAGTCAGACAACAGGGGCAGTCTTCTCGCAGCCTGGGACCACGTGTTTAAGTGTCCACAGGCATCTCCGGGAGCGGATTGCATTTCTTTAACATGACCTGCAGTGCTTTTACCTACAGCCCTTCACAGCTGGTCAGACGCACAGTCCCTGGAGAGAGAGGGGGTTGCATCCTCTTCTCTTGCTATGCATCCAGTAATTATCCTCTCTTCTCCTCCACTCTCCCATAGGCATCTATCTGTAACTAATGGCCACCTGGAAACTATAAAAGATCCCGA
Source organism: Osmerus eperlanus (assembly GCF_963692335.1). Taxonomy (NCBI): domain Eukaryota; kingdom Metazoa; phylum Chordata; class Actinopteri; order Osmeriformes; family Osmeridae; genus Osmerus; species Osmerus eperlanus. The sequence goes on from NC_085023.1 coordinate 14,217,824, forward strand.
TGGAGTGAGTGCATCAACAAAAAGCTTGTTGATGTACAGTCATCTCCTGCTTAATTGCCCTTAAAACCGGAGCTGCATTATAGCTGGAGAAAATGTTTTGCATGCCTTAAAAGCTTTTAACGAGGCCATAAAAGCTAATGACCAGGAACATTTGGCTGTTATAAATTTGTGATAAAACATTGACCTGGAATAGTAAATACCCCCAAGAAATGATTTTGCTGAAAAAGTCAACAAACTGGAGTTTTGATGAAAGTCTTAAAGCATTCCATTTTACTAAGGTGATCATCTCATTTTAAGGGCTCTCCTATTAAATGGATGTTTGAGGAGAAATAGTCATTTAGCCTTATTGCAAAGACAATGTGAAGTTGTGGCCATCACTCTCAGACTGTTTGGCCATTTCACACTACTACTACTCGAGTCACACTGAAGGTGAACTCACATTTAAAACTCAGTTTTCCTGAAATCATCAGTTCCATTCAGTAAATGTATGTGGCAGACTTGGGGAAACAATTGTACTGTCTTCCTGAAACAGTGTCCCTTACCTTCCTAGGGGCTTAATTGCACTTGAAAACAAAACCTATATCCTGGAACCAGCATTTGAGCCTGACAATGGTACCCACCTCATCTACCGAGGAGAAGACCTCAAGCTGTCCCCTGGAACCTGTGGACATGGCTTCAACTTGTCTTCTGACACCCTTGACAACCAGTTGAGGAGCCCATTTCAGTCATTCAGCACCAGGGTAAGGCAACAGGTTGAGTTTTTCACCCTGTCTGTCACCCTCATGAAACAGGACAGTAGTATTGGTCTAAATATTGATTGATGTGGATTGATAAGGATGGGCCTGGGCCTGGAACCTCTAAACTGTTGATGGTTGGACATGGGAATATTAGTGTCTCATCCTGTGGTACAGGTCTGGTCTTGGCCCTAGTCTCTCACCCTGCCTTCAGACATCTATCACAGTGCCACAGGACAAGCTGTGCCACTGGCTTCCATGTAGCAGGTGTTCACGTCCATCTGCCACTGTTGTACCTACTTCCATCGAGCCATCCAGAATAACAGCCTTAGCCTCTGATTAAACACTCACATCGAGTGACCTGCATCCAGGGCTTTCAAAGTTCACTATAAAAGAACCAGGGGCAACCTAAATGGAGAGGAGATTGGAAAGAATAGTGTCTGGAGCTTACATGAATCAGGCCCTGTTTATGTAATGCCGCAACATAATTTTGTGTTTATGGCAGAGTAATACCAAACAACAGGTGATAGTGTGACAGATCTTTTGTAATGATTCATACTAAACATTTCGGTAACACTTTATAATAAGTCAACGCTTTTTGGCATTTACAAAGTGTTAACTAATAGTTAGCTAATTCTTTATAAAACATTTTGAAACATTAACAATACATTATTAAATAGTTAATAATCTTATTATTAAACACTATGTTGATCATTAATAAACACTGTTAAATATTATGGATTTTATTCATAATACAATTCATAAGGTGTTTGATAACTGCATTATCATACTTTATAGACAGCTTGTTAATATAGTTGCAAACCAGTAGTTTAAAAGGTGTTAGTGGTACATGAGCTGCTATAGAAAGCATTAGCAAATGGTGAACAAACCATTTACATTACCTTTACAAAGCATGAGTAAATAACTAACAACATATTTACTTATGTCTTTAATTAATGTACGCCAAGTCGAATACATTATGTACACTAATACTTAGCAGATATCTTAACAACTATTTTACAAAGACTTACTAATGATGCAACTTCTGATTAGTAATGCAAGTTATAAAGCATTTACTAATTGTTAGTTAAGGCTTTTGCGTGACCTAATCTAAAGTGTGAACTAAAAATACATATTTTTTAACAGTGTTTATTAATGATCAACATAGTGTTTAATAATTATTATCTTATTAATTATTAGCTTATTAACTATTTAATAATGTATTGTTAATGTTTCAAAATGTTTTATAAAGGATTAACTAACTATTAGTTAACACTTTGTAAATGCCAAAAAGCGTTGACTTATTATAAAGTGTTACCAACATTTCTATCAATGTTTTACAACAAGCCTTTTTTTCTGCAAGAAACTATGTGTGTGTGTGTGTGTGTGTGTGTGTGTGTGTGTGTGTGTGTGTGTGTGTGTGTGTGTGTTGTTTACCAGGCAGGATATGACAGTCAGCCCATGAAAATAATGGCGGGTTAAATTGAGGATGTCAGTTTCCCCGGAGTGCAAACTTTGTTTAAATGGACACTTTTCGTATTTCTTTATCTATTTCCATGATTATTTGTCTCCTTCCCAGAATCCATCATAACCTATTTGTCCACTTTCTGTCTATCTCTCTGTCTCTCTTTGCACCACAGCACAAAAGACATGCTCAGAAGGCCACGAAGTACGTGGAGCTGATGATTGTTGCTGACAACAGAGAGGTACGCCCTCCATGTTTATGCGTACACATGGTGTTCCATTCTTCACTGATAGAGATTACCACAGTGGAACCAGACAGACAAAGGAAGAAAAGAAGAAGAAAACAGGCCTGACTGGAGGGAAAAAACGAAGCTCCCCGAGGACTTGTAGAATTAGGTCAGTGTGCAACAGCCAATGTGGTCCAGGGCTTCACAGGAAGTTCTGAACTATTCCCCAGTGCCCCAGACAGGAAACAGGAAACCGTGTGTGGATACAGAAGTGGTCTGCCAAGGAGAAAACAGGCTCGCTTTGGGATTTCCTCCCAGCTGCCCCTCTGTCCTCGGCTTGAGAGGAAGTGGTCAGGTCTACCACCCAGACCGCAGTATCGAGGCCCGTGGGAGACGGTGTTGTCAGAGACCTTGGGTGTGAATTCAGGTTTAAGCTCAGTGGGGTAAAGATGGAAAGGCTGTCTCATCACGGAACGGGTGTCTGCCAGGAACCCTGGCTCCCTGTTGGCTCGATGATGGTTCCTCTCCCACATGGAGATGACCCTCATTCCAGATGGATCTCAGCTTGACAACCTGTCTGGCATACTGTGCTACACATGTCAGAACAACATCACAGTCCACTACAGGAGGCTGTCAGCACAGGAGATTGCGGTTCTCTTTTTTCAATCCTTCAATCGAATCTCTTTTGGAAACTTTGTACCACCTTATTATAAACAACAACATACCAAGTGAAGCACGGGGTTGACTTGAAGGTTGCTTGTGACTTCTGTTGACCCAACATTAGTGACACAAATGTTGTCTGTGTTCAGTTTCAGAAGCAGGGGAAGGACGTGGAGAGAGTGAAACAGAGACTGGCCGAGATAGCCAATTACGTGGATAAGGTACGATCCTCACCCCTGCTACACACAGCAGTGATAAATCACACGTTTAAAATAGAAGAACGGCCGACGGGGGAGATGAATGTGATTCCTGTGTGATATATTAATGTCAGTCTCTCACAACTGCTTTGTCTCGAAAGTCTTATTTTAGGGCTCCAGATGGATGCTGTATAAATAGACAGTTGTCACAGGCTAAAGGGTAATGGGGTAGAAATGGAATCGTTTCCACATCAAACGATGTGTCTCTCTCCTTCTTGTGACCTTACGGTCTTATTCGTCCCCCAAGTCCCCCATCCACCAGTCCCCTAGCCCCCCGTACCCTCTCCAGTTCCCATGTGCCCCACTTCCCCCATATGAAGACCCCGTGTCCTTCTCCCCGCTCAGTTCTACCGGGCCCTGAACATCCGTGTGGCGCTGGTTGGCCTGGAGGTGTGGAGCGACTCAGACAAGTGTCCCGTCACCCAGGACCCCTTCACCACGCTGCATGAGTTCCTGGACTGGAGGAAGGGGACACTGTTGCCTCAGAAGCCCCACGACAACGCTCAGCTCATCAGGTAGAGCTCTCCCTGACCACCCTGCAAGACCACATTTACACACCCAGACTCGCACACACACGCCGGAATCTTGTCGCCAAAGCCCCCCTGATGTGCGTCTGTCTTCCTGCCCCAGCGGGGTGTACTTCCAGGGGACCACCATCGGCATGGCCCCCATCATGAGCATGTGCACGGTGGAGCAGTCGGGGGGCATCGTCATGGTGAGTCTGAAGCTGCTTTTTAGTTGTGGCCAGCATGGACTAGCATGGATGTGATCCACAGGCCTGACCTTCTCTTTCACTGACAGCGGAGGTGGCTGGTGCTTGGTGTGCTCAGGGTTTTGTGAAACTGTGGAGGTGATAGTAAACACAAGGATCTTCAGACCTTACCACTTACAAACCAGGAACCTAACTACCCCTCCTCCGTACACTCGTGTACTGTAAATGTACAGACATTTACAGTACACACACACACACACACCACTTAAGGTCATAGGCAGGCTTGTCATTACTCAACCACCCAGTCCCCCGGCTTACATAGTGGTTGGACGGCCTTTGGAGGTAAATCAGGCTGCACAGACTTTAAACAATGTTACATTTCCATTTTTATGAAGGTGATGACGAATGGCTTGTTCCAGGCAGTATACTGTATATTCTATCCATTTGTAACGAAATACATTTCATATACACAGGAGTAGAGTGAAGTAACATACATTTACATTTACTACCTTGTGGGTGTCGGTCCCCACTGGAACATGCGATATTCATTGTAACCTGCCAGGCAAGCTCCTTCTCAGGGTCATCCTGGAGCAGTACAGCTCTTAACAGAGAGGTCTGATTTCCTGTAAAAGATCTGGTTCTCCCCTGGTTATAGCTGCTTGTGTTTTTCCACATGGTTGTCCTTCCTATCCCATCCCATAATGTACACATGGCATTGGCTTGGCCCAGGATGAAACAATCTGAAACACAGTTATATGAGACCGATCGATCAGATGAACCACTTCTTATACCGTATACACTTGCGTATAAGTTATGATCAGCCTCAAATCCCTTCATTTGGACCATATGCCCTCTCAATTTCACAGTTCCAACATGTTGGGGTTCTCAGAAACAAAAACACTTTTGGGCCATTTATTCGTATGCCGCCGGGGTTAAAGCGGTATGGTAAACAAAGCACAGTCGTTTTCTTTCGGAGCTGGAACACTCCCAGCTCAAAATGGAAAGGATATCACAGAGACCATAAACTATTTCCACAGGCCAAGCTAACCCCTCTCATGTTCTCGCTATCACAGCTAGCTCATATCTGCTTAGCTGGGAAGACTCGGGCGTCCCACCATTCTAACCCTAACCCTACTTATTCTGCTATTATGGTTTTAGTGAAGAGGAACCCAGAGGGAGATATCCTCTGTATGCCCCCCCCGGCTCCCTCCCTCATCCTCACATACGTGCACACACACACACACACAGACCCACACACACAGACCACTCAGCGATGCTGAGAAGAGGCTTATAACATGACAGAGCAGGGACTGGTTTCCTATCCTGCCAGCAAAACTCCATCATATCCCACCGCTGAGCTCTGTAATCAGGACAGAAAATAGCTAGCTGTGTACATGGGCCCTGACATGTGACCCTGTGGTGCAGATACAGAGCAAGTGATGTTCTCACGAGTCTCCAGAAAACATCAGAGAGCAGCCCCAGACAGAAGAGCCCTCACCACCATTGCAAACCTCGGCTTAGCGGCGCAGCTATAGAAGAGGCAGATGTGGAGACCAATAGGGTAGAGAGAGCCTCTTTGTCACGTCGTCACATGCTCTTAGTGACTGTGTTTGTCACTCCACTGACCCATGTTGTCCTTGCCTAGGTTTTAGGCAGCCCCAAGATAAGGATTTCCATCGTCTTGTCTCCTGGGAATGCGTGTGTATGTTTGTGTATGTGCAAGGTTGTAGTCGTGCGTATGTTGCGTATGTAGCTGCGTGTGTCTGTTTAAGAGCAAACGCGCACGCATGTTGGTTTAGTTCTTAAATCATTTATTTCTCCTTGGCTGTAGCTTACCTGGAGTAGTTTCTTGGTGTAATGGAGACACAAAGAGGAGAGAGAGAGAGAGAGAGAGAGAGAGAGTGTGTGCATGTGTGTGCTTGTGTGTAAATCTAACAGGGGACACGTTTTCATAATTCATGCAGCCTTTTTGTGTGTATATAGCACCCTCTTAGCAGGAAACTGTGAAACACACTGGGCCAATTCTGCCTGTCCCTCCTCTATAACTCATTTACTCCCTCCATCAATCTTTAGTCATTTTTGGCACCCTTAGGTCTCACTCTTTGTCTCTTTATTGCTTTGCTAAGTGTCTCTGTCTCCACCTCTCTCTCTCTTTCTTTCTCTCTCTCTCTTTCTATCATCTCTCTGTGTCTGCCTGCCTGTCTGTCTTCCTGTCTCTCTCTCTCATGTTGTGTCTCCACCTCTCTCCCTTCTGCCTCTCTGCGTCCGTCTGTCCATCTCCATTCCTCTCTCTTTCTCCCCGACACTCTCTCTCAGTCTCTTTCCTCTCGCCCCATCCCTCCCGCCCCCCCCATCCCTCCGAAAGGGACAGCGTGTGTTAACAGCGCTGTCAGAAGCCATCCTGTCCCAGCAGGAGGAGTACGTGCTTCAGCCGGTATCTCTCTCTCTGTCCCCGATGTCCCAGGTGACTGCAGCTGCAGGGAGAACGACAAGAGTGTCTGAAGGGCTTTCCTTCTTCGGGAGCCACGGCCTTCTTGCCCCGCACTCCTCTTCGCGTGTTCCGAAAATCCCTCAGATAATGGACCGTGCTGACCCTGACATCTCCTCCTTCTCTAGGATCACTCCGAAAATCCACTGGGCGCCGCCGTGACTCTGGCCCACGAGCTTGGGCACAACTTTGGGATGAACCACGACACACCCGAGCGGGGGTGCGGCTGTAGGATGACGGTGGACCGTGGCGGCTGCATTATGACCCCTTCCACAGGGTAAGCGAGGCCAAGTGGGCCGGCCCATAACGAGACTGTTATCCAGGTGTGGAGATGGGTTTTACATCATAGGTTACATCCGAATTCTCAATCATTCACTTCGGAGTCTGGAGGTGAAAAAATGCCCCATAAAAGAGACAGTTCCATTTATTTTATCTTGTTTGGGGGAAACTTCCCAGTTAATCCCCTGCAGTGGTCTGGCTTTGAGATGGAGTTTACAGCGAGTGCAAGGACACCAAGGACAAGTGTTTTATATGGTCCCCCTGCCTCTGTTGGTCCCTCTCTGATCTTCTACTCCACAGCTCTCTGAAACTGTTTAACAATTCCCTAACCAGCCTTTCACTTTACGAGTGTGTAAATGAAGCCCTCTCCTTCTAACTTTTCGGAATAAATTAGCAACTCTTCTCCACCTTTGTGCAAGCAGGCCTCTCTGAAAGATTAATCGCCAAAGTGCCGGCGAAGAGAGTCGATCGTTATCGCATGTAAACATTTGTCCTCGCGTGTCTCATTGTTTATGTGGTGTTGGCCATGCATCTTTCTGAGGGCGAAGAACAATAATCACACCCACACGCACACGCATACACACATCCACACACCTAACCGAGGCTGAAGACAGAAGAGCTGTATCTAGTATTCCCTCCCTGTAGCCTGGGGCCGCTTGATAACAGCCTAGCCAAGAGTGATGGGCCATGTGACGCTTCCTTAGTCAACAGCAGTCAGATAAGGTGCACCCACGGCGTAATAGGAGATTTCACCCTTGGTCTGATGCCAATTTAGCTTATCTGATGATGAGTCCTGCCACGCAGACTGATTGGTTTGGGACAGATTCCACATTCCTACTAGAGTAGGAAAGCAGGCAGAAATTGAGTGGAAAAAAAGGCTCTTCTATGCTAGTTAGATATGACAGATGGCGGCCCAAGCAGAGGAGTTTGGTGTCGGTGCAAGATCGGTTTGTGCAGTTTCCTGTTTGGTACAGTTTTTGAGGGCTCACCTCTGATTCTTTTATGGACATGTGTATGTCTGTCTGTCTATGTGTCTGTCTGTCTGTGTGTCTGTCTGTGTGTGTGTGTCTGTCTGTGTGCGTGTGTGTGAGGGTGGGGATGGGGGGAGCGGCCTGTTGGTCGCAGCTGATTCACAGCCTGTGTCCACCCCTCCGTCTCTTCCGTCCGCCGGTGTTTTTACTGGCCTCTGCTCTCGCCGCTGTCACCGGAGCCCAGCCATGAAACACACAGTAACACTCTTCTCAATGATGGGCTCATAAAACAACACAGCGACAGGCTGGAAGGGAACTCAGCGAAGAGCTGTGAAGGCATCCATCGAAAGTTCCAGCAGATCTGGAAGGAGGGCGGGAGGGGTTTGGGGAGGTGTGTGGGGGGGTGGGGGTGTGTGGGGGGTGTGGGGGGGGGGGGTGGGGGGTGAAGGTGGAGGGAGTGGAGTCTTGTTGACCCGTCTGAGTGAGCCCGGTGAGACTAATCTGACCTTTTACTCAAGAAATAGGCCAGCAAAAGACTTGAGTACAAGAGCTGTGCGGTGAGCTCATGCTGTTATTCTCATGCAACATTGATTTGCAGAAGAAGGGAAAGAAAATCTCTGGCAAAAAAAACACTGTGGCACGAAATGACTGCTTAAGCATCATTCCCCACCTTTGGAGTTTGTGAAGGCTTTTATAATTCATGCCAAAGTAAGCGCTCACTGTAGTGTAAATCATCAATTAATTAAATCTTGTGGTGTCAAATCTTTGAAGAGTTATTAAGTGTCACTTCAGTGATTCACATATTTATTCTGATAAAAGCGAGTCATGGTCCCTAAGAGCATTATCAACTGTGGAATTTGTGTAATAACAGTGCATTACGTGTCCAATGTAAGCATGTTGAGCAAAGGGAATTGAAGCAAAATTATAAAAAGCAACATTACGCCATCGGTTTAGTTTTCTCTCGGAGCAGCAGCACTTTCTTTCACGGTGCCCTTTTGCCTTGTATTGCTCAGGGCCATGCGCTCAGTCAGAACTCTGGCTCTGCCCTATATCCTCCAGCATGAGGTGTCTGGTGGGACACAAACTAATGTCCTCAGTTCACTCTTATTTCACTTCTGCTGTACAGACACGCACACAAAATCCCACACAGACACACACATGCACAAAAAAGCAAACCCACATACACACAGACAGTCAGAACATCGATGTGGTGTATCCATACGTTTTTCTAAAGTATCCATCTCGGACCTGACTCCACATCGTTGCTCATTGACAAGACCAGTCATTTCAGAAAACCAATCTTGAAGCTATTTCCTCCACATGGATTTGATTTATTTCTGCCCCTGGACTAAAACTACCCACAGCGCTCTATCACTGCCCCAGCTATTCTGCTTCTTCTGAGTCAGAAAACAAAACAAGCTGTCAGGCAACTACACAAACAGACAGACAGACAGGCAGTCGAACAGACGGACGGACAGACAGACAAACAGACCGACTTCCAGACACTGGGGCTGGTGGAAGAGAAGAGCGTTGTGTCAGGGGAGGTCTTAAGTCAGACTGACTGATGGATGGGAGGACGGGGCTGCATCTAAATGACATGATTATCCGTGGCGCTGCCAGCCCTAATCAGGGACAGGGTGCACTGGCAGATCCACTGAGAGGTGCGGTGCCAGGCCTGACATGCAGCACTGGCCCCTCTGAGAGAGAGAGGGCAAGACGGCCATCGAAAATGGAGATTTGGTAAGCCTAAGGTACCTCAGTCCTTCTATCACGATGCAATATATTGATACGGAGAAGCAGTCTTTAAGTGTCTTGTAACTGGCTGGGATGAAACCCTTGTCTTCGACGGTGCAATGTGTGCTGAGATTAAGGGGAGCAGGATTTGTTGAGCAGCAGGTGTTTTGCTGAGGGGGAGGGGGATGGAGGGTTGTGTTGATGGTGGGCAGACGTTGGGTGCAGTGATGCTGTACCCAGGAGAGTCGTAGCTCGGTGTTTAGCACAGCCTCACCAGCCTCAACAGCCTCACCGGCCTCACATCTGCTGAATGGGCAGAAACGGTACATTTCACCCTGGCCCCGCCCCGCCCGAACCTCACCCGAATCCTGCCTTGTCACGTCCTGTCCTGTTCTGTCCCCTTCCACCCATCCTCTCTCCTCCCTTTCACCTCTACGCCTCCTCCTCCATCTGCAAAGTCATTCTCGAACTCAGACCCCCCCCCCCCCCCCACCACCCACCCAGCTTCCTGTTTGACATCATCAGACTGACACCAGTCTTCTGGGGGGGGGGGGGGGGGGGGGGTCCCACACGTGTTTCCAGCAGTGGCCCGCTCTAGTCCCCGCTCACCAGAGGGTGATGTTCCACCCCCGTGGTGGCCTTTCCACCGCTCCCTTGCAACCTAATGAAAATGCAAATGACGACGTCTCTGTGATTTCTCATAGGTCAGACTGGCTAACTAAAGAGCAGATCAGATCCTATCAATTTGCTCTTTTCCCTCAGTGGGATCTGACATTGAACTCCTGTTAGTTAGAAGCCTGCCTGTCATCCTGGGAGCCCCTGAGGACTACAAAAGGCACCGTCTATTATTGCACACGGCTCTAAGTAAGATATGACACCTTTCATCTACGGTGGTATCAAGCCAGTGATCAGAATTTGAATCAGGTTATGCTCTTTTGCAGAGCTTCGCCTGAATCCATATTCGCTTGGTGAATCCCATTTCTCCCTTTCATGCCTCCTGTCAGTCAGCCAGTGCAGTGTGATAGAATTTGGTTCAAATTCCCTGTGACCATTATGCTGCTGACGCCCTAACACCTCCTGCTCCTAATTAGATCTGCGTTGCATGGCTGCACATGGTGAAAACACGGGGTTTGAGCTAATATTACGCAGTGAAGCCTACACTGTAGTTCCAGTTTAGTGTCATTTCCTGGACGGCGAAGGTGGCACGTGTCTTCAGCTGTGATAACAGTCATTGGCGTGTGGGTGTGTGTGTGTGTGTGTGTGTGTGTGTGTGTGTGTGTGTGTGTGTGTGTGTGTGTGTGTGTGTGTGTGTGTGTGTGTGTGTGCGTGCGTGTGTGTGTGGGTGTGTATCCACATTCCAGGGCTGTATTAAAGGCCTAAGTGAGCAGAGCCCCACCAGGGCTCTCCAGTCCAAGCAGACCATCTCTGGTTACACAGCTGGGGAAAGGCTGGCTAGTCTCTGACCGAGCCCAGCAGATTAGGCTGTTTACCAATGGAGCTTAACCTGCTCTCTCTCTCTCTTTTTGTCTCTCTCTCTCTCTCTCACAGTCTCTCATTCTCTCACATTCTCTCTCTTTCTCTATCTCTGTTTTTCGGAATGTCTCTGCCCGGCTCTGTTCCGTTATCAGTGCCAGCCATGCTATTGACAGCAGGCTCTGCTGTGCTCTGCTGTGCTCTGCTGTGTGGGTTGATGTTCTGTACAGTAGTCTGCCTGAAATCTCTGTAGCTCCTGTGGCAGGGCTCCAGGACCTTGGGTGAGGCTGCGTGTGGTCAGGGGGTAAACAGCTGATTGAAAACCAGGGCTAGTGCATTAGAGGAGCAAACAGGTTTGGCGCAGTGAGGCGGTGATTACACCGCAGGGTGCGAATAGAGAACACTCGATACCCACTGAGGTGATGGGTGATGGAAGATTCCGGTGGGTTTTTCTCAGAAGTTGATGTTCGGACTGTGTGTTTTTCTGGTATGTTGAGGAAAACATGTTTTTCTGACTGGGTTTTGTTCTGTTGCGCGTAGGAGAATCACTAATGAATAACCTGACAGTGCTTTTTCCAAAGCAATGGCTGCCAAATACAATCTCCTTACCCAAGCTAGCACACACAAACACATCCAACACACACACATTACTGTAACGTACACACACACCAACAAGCACACACGTGCACACACAGGCACTCACACGAGTCCGAGGTGAAGCATTGCAGATCTCTTTCTATCCCATTCCAAATGGGATAAACCTACTCTGTGTAACGAAGCGTTCGACAAATCCTTTCAGTGTAACATCATGGTTTACATACCAGCTCTCTGCCGATTGGCACATGCACCAACCTCCGCTCCATGTAGTGCCAAGACTCACAGAACATGCCCTGCTTACACAGATCCTGGCAGTTTGCTGCATTTGTGTCTGAAGCTTTTCAACCCCTATATTCCGGCAGTTTCCATCAACTCCTCGCATGCTCCCCTGTTCTCACCAGTCTTCCAGCTCCATTGTATTTTCTACCTTTGCTTCTACAGATGGCTACATACTATAAGCAGCCGCAGAAGTGTCGCCCCCCCCCCCCCCTCCTCAACCACCACCATGCTTCCTCCCCCCAACTCAATCCTCCATGACTTCTCTCTGAGAGAGTCCAGGCTTACCCCCTTCAAATCCTCTCCTTCTCTGCCAATCTCCTGGGCCACCATTCATTCTCTCTGGATCATGTGCCAGCTGAGCATAGGTTATCCCGCCCGCTGTCATGCACAGCATTACTGTACAAAGTCTGCTCAGCGTGCAGAGTGAGAATGGCAATGTGGCAACTGTCAGTCAGGAGAGGTAAACCTTCCTGAAGACAGTGCATGCTAATGGGAAATGTGCAACACGAAACTTTAGTGTGAGGGAGTGTTGATCAGTCCTTTGGGGGTGGATATTGCCGGATCACAACCAGGAAACATACATGAGGATTTGGAGGAGATCACTGTTGTTCCTGGAAAAGTCAGGATTGTATACCAATTGTATTTCGTTTCAACAACCTTTTTATTCACTATACTCACATTTGCACACACACACACACAACAACTAACACACACACACACACCAACTAACACACACACCAACTAACACACACACCAACTAACACACATACACCTACCTTGTGCCTCTGCTCTGTCAGTCACCCAGTGTGGGTCACGATTACCCAAGCTTCTCTTTTGAGGATATTTCTTTGTATATTTGTATAAGCAGTGGAGAAATATGTATGAAATGAGGGGTTTGCCTGCCAAGCAGACGTATTTGTTGGATAGCTTTCATTTTGTTGGTTTGGTAGTTTGTGCCCCTTTGTGAGTTGGAAACCGTGTCAAATTAGAGTGCATCGGATGTTGCTAGACCGTTAAATATGTTCACAGGCTGAGTGAATGAGCAAGTCTCTGACGCTCTCCGGTCAGAGCTGTCTGGCTTCGCCTGTGAGTTCAGTTCACAGCTCCTCTGGCTTCCCCTTGAACCAAGTTTACTCTTCAAAGTACATGCTCGGCTCAGTGACATGATTCATGCCGTGACAATGAATCGGCACTTTTCTGACCTTCACGGTTTGGGCCTGTGCCTTTAAGAAAGTCAGACAGCACAACCCTGACCATGAGGGGCTGAGGGCCGCGCTCCATGGGTTGGTCAGGACTGTGACCGCTGCCGCCAGTGTTGATTCAACATTCATCTCTGTCTCCATTTCTGTCTCCATCTCTGTCTCTCTCTCTCAACCTGGTCTCCTTTTCTCTTTTCTTTTTTTTATTTCAGGGACAATGCACACCAATCAACAGCAAAACTGTAAGTGAGACAGAGTTAGCCAGAGAGGCTAATTTTCATCTGCTGTCCCCGGCCAAATGTTTACAGTAAAGCCAGCCTAAAATGACAAAATGTCAAATAACATACTGAGGTTAAAATGAGTCAATAAACAGACAGTAACGTACAGTATAGACACAACCAGTTCACATATAAGCATAAGAAAAGTGTACCTGCGGTACAAGCACATACATAACACTGAGGCACATAACATACATCAACACTTAGTAACAAGACAAACACACATATAGGCAGACAGTACATCAATGCTTGCAAACCTGATTGGCAACAAGCCATTCCTTAAGGCTATGTTTGAATGCTTTGTACGTGTATGTGTGATGGCAGAGCATTCCAAGTGTGTGCTGAATTCACAGAAAATGCTGACTTGCTAAAAGAGCTAGACCTATGTGAAATAACACAATCACCTCTTGAAGCAGATCTAGTGTGTCTGCTACTTTGAGTGAGTTGTTTAATAAAATCACTAAGCGGAGGTGGAGCCATACCATTAAAAAAAAACGTAAAAATGATATTGCAGTGATGGTGGCTTTTTGGTTATTTATGAAGTGTTTTCAGAGCTTGTTTATGGAGAATATGGATAGATTTCAATGTTGTGCTGCTGGCTTGTGCTGCATGGTTAGACTGTTTCTTATATATCAAAAATTCACAAGGTTAAATTTTAAGACCTTTGGCACATGTTTTTTAAAGAAGAGATTAGAATCAATGAAAAATCCTAAATATTTAAAATCTGATACTACCTGTAGCCTCTTACCAGCAACATACTCTCCATATCTGTAATTCTCTCTCCCTCTTACACACTCTCTCTCTCTCTCTCTCCCTCTAACCCCCCCCCTCTCCATCTCCCTCAGGTACCCTTTCCCCACGGTGTTCAGCACCTGCAGTAAGAAGGACCTGGCGGCCAGTCTGGAGAAGGGAGTGGGCATGTGCCTCTACAACATGCCCGAGGTCAAGGTGCTCTACGGGGGGCAGAAGTGTGGCAACGGATACGTGGAGGAGGGAGAGGAGTGTGACTGTGGAGAGCTGGAGGTAACACACGCACACACTGACATCATGGGGCCAACCGTGAACATGACCGACTGTAAATAGAAGATATTTACATAATAAGGAAACAGGGCAACAAATAACGCCGCGAGGAATGACTGTTGAATAGCTCAACCATTTATATTGTCCCCCCAAACCACAACCAGTCTCTCGAAATGGTTCCCATGCCACAGACATTGTTATTTTGTAACAAACGTGTTGAAAGTGAGGTGAAACAAGACACCCCAATTTATAAATCCCCACAAGAGACCCTCAACATGGTGCTTTGTTTACATGCACCTTCATCTCTCAGCCCCTACACGCCGCCACAGTGATGTCACTTCCTTTTCACGGGCTCATTAATCAAACGCAGTGTCCAAATGTGTGACAGACGAAACTAACAGTGGCGTAATCGGGGCGAGGCTGGCGAAAGAGAGAGGCTGTGCCAGCCAAACAACTTAGCCCGCTCCGACACATCCAGCGCACAGCTTTGGGAATTGAGCACACAGCTACAGCTGGGGAGCAGATACCTCAGGCACAGCACTAAGCCTCGCATCCAAGGCAGGATATCGCTGTGCATAAAAGAACAAAGCAGGGCGGAACTCCTCACGAAGCGATTCTACATGAGAGTTCAAGCTATACAAGACGAGCTCAGCAGAGCCGAGGAGCACAAGCTACCTCTGTGTTGTGTTCTTTCGTGTTTCCATGAAACATGGCCACAGTCAAGCAGGTTATGAACCTGATAAGGGTGGGTTCGTCATGCCTTTCGGATGACGAAGTACTTCAGGCCGTATGCCATCAAAGGGAGTGTTTTTTGATGAAGATACATTTGACATTTGGATAGTTTGTGTGTAAGTGTTCTGGCACTCTCTTCTCTCTTCCCACACCCGGATCATTCTCTCTCTGGATACTTCTTTCCTTCAGAGTTGGCTGCTTCCTTGTGGTATTCAGTGAGTAAGCGGATAATCAAACAAACTGTATGGCTTACTTTGGAGTCAGCTCTATGCAAACACGTTGATTTGATTGAGCCCGTAATGTTCTGAACGGTAATGATTAGCATAAGGTCCTTCGCTTCAATTAGGGAGAAATTCTAATCAGGATAAAACCACTGGCCGTGAGTAGTATGATTCAAATTGGCAGTCCACCATTCCATCACCCTCTGTACCCCTCCTCCACCTAGTGATGTCACCCCAGAGCTCTGGTGTGATTGGCTGGCTTCCCATTTGGACCGGGATATGAAAGCTTTCCCTCCACTCTTACAAACAATAGGATGGCGCGAGGCCACAGGAGAGAAGAGAGGCCAGGCCCGTAAACCTCCCCCCAAAGGAGTTGAAGAAGGACGAGGGGAGTAGGAGGAGGGGGAGGAGGAAGAGGAGGCGGAGGGGGAGTTAGATGGGGTTGGGGAGGAGGAGAGGCCAGCAAATTAGCCTCCAGTCCTCCATCAATGCCTCAGTGACAGCCCCAGGGGCCTAGTTGAGAGGAGGTGAAAGACGGGAGAGAAGGAGTAGCTGTTGTGGTCATGAGACTGTTTCAACTCATTTTTTGCCTAAGGATAAAAAACTTTCACCTCTCTGGACTATTTCATTCATGCCCCGTATTCCCCTTCTTTCACAACTTTTTCTCTTCTGTCAGTTTCCTTCTCTCTCCCACCAGACCCGTGTTTCTCAACTTCCACTTTCTCTATCCTCCCTCTCTTCTCGACATTGTTTAACAATGTTCCTCTGCATTGTTCAGGTGTTTTACACCCCCTACTAATCTTTCATCACCACACAAGTAAATAACCTCGACCACCACCTCACACTGCTCCAGTTGACATGCATCTCAACCACATCCTTCTTTACCCACCTCTTTGCCCACAGCAAGGGACGACCCATCAAAACTCTCTGGTCTTAACATCAGAGTATATTTCCACAGAATTCTCTATTCCAAAACACAGAAGCTTCTAGAGGGAGGGGGGTGCTGAGTACACGTTTGTACTCAAGAATGAAGTCCCCCACTGCTGGTTCAATATTATTGTGTCTCAGAGGTTTGGCTTGCAGGGTTCAAAGGCCTGCACTATGGGGTCTCCAGGGCCGTCAAGCAGGGGAATTCCGCACAGGAAGTACACTGCGCTGACCTGGAAGGCTGAGGTGACACGGCCAAAACAGAGCCTGCGGCTAATCATGTCCTTGTGTGTTGATGTGTGTGTGTGTGTGTGTGTGTGTGTGTGTGTGTGTGTGTGTGTGTGTGTGTGTGTGTGTGTGTGTGTGCGTGTGTGTGCGTGTAATCAGGAATGTTTGAACCCCTGCTGCAACGCCACCACATGCACTCTGAAGGGAGATGCAGTGTGTGCCCATGGACAGTGCTGTGAAGACTGCATGGTAAGATTGCTATTCAACTCACTCCTACCTCCCCTTGCTATTTTATGACTGTCTCGGTCTCTCCTCTCTCACCATCCGTCTCTTGCGGTCTATCTCTTTCTCATTCTTTCTCTCTCGTGTGCTCCCTCTCCATTTGTCTCTAGTTGTCTGTTCCTTGCAGTCTGTCTTCTTTTTCTATCTTTCTTTCTTTCTTTCATCATTCCCTTCTTCCTTTATGCTTTGCCTCTCTCCATCTCTCTCCTCTTCCCTCGCCGTTGAGTTGACAATCAGCATGGAAATTAGATTCTTTCTGCTCCACTGACGACTGTTCCACTGGCACGCCATACTGTATGACCAGGGATGAAGACACCCAGAGTCAAGGGGTTCTTAATCCAGTAAATGTGCAGTAGAAAGCAGAGGAGCTATGGAGAAGTGCTCAACCTGCTAGAAACAAATCGGACTGTCCTGAGTGGGGACACGGGAGATTAAGTCGCCGCTTTAGTAGTAACGTGTCCTTGGCGAGTTCAGGTCCTTTTAGGCAGCTTTTTACCATATTTTTGTCATACTGCTTCTCTGTGGGTTTTGCTCTGTTTAAATGGCTTTATGTCTGCCACAGTCATGATCCCATCCTTTGACATGGTGATCAAACAAACGCATCAGATGTACAGTACATCCTTTCTTTGAAAACAAATTCACTTGAGCGAGAGGAGATGAAGCAGCCCTACAGTGTGGTGTTTTTTCCCCCAACGTTTTTAATCATGGTTTTTTTTTCTCGTGCTGTTTGATTTCGAAAAAGCTGCCGCAACGTTCTGTCAGTCGCATCAGGCTGTAATCCCATGCTGTGAAACATCAATAAGATGCAAGGCTTGTGATTTGATGTGTGTGTGTGTGCCTGCGTATGTGTAGCTCAAGCCCGCTGGCACGCCCTGCAGAGAATCCAGTAACTCCTGTGACCTGCCAGAGTTCTGCACTGGTGCCAACCCCCACTGCCCAGCCAACGT
This sequence comes from Osmerus eperlanus, assembly GCF_963692335.1. NCBI lineage: Eukaryota > Metazoa > Chordata > Actinopteri > Osmeriformes > Osmeridae > Osmerus > Osmerus eperlanus. The sequence goes on from NC_085023.1 coordinate 14,235,533, forward strand.
GTACCTCCACGACGGGCACGCCTGCCACAGCGTGGACGGATACTGCTACAATGGCATCTGCCAGACCCACGAGCAACAGTGCATCACACTGTGGGGACCAGGTCAGTAGAGCGCCCCTTGATGGACTGGAGGAATGTCACTGGCCATTGCATTGAGCATTCTAACACAGTCTGGCCTGTCTTTTTTGTCTTCTCTCTCTTTCTCTCTCTTCCTTGTGTCTCTCTCTTTTTCACTCGGTTTCACTCCCTGTTCTGCAGGAGCCAAGCCAGCCCCAGGGATCTGCTTCGAGAGGGTCAACTCTGCAGGAGACCCATATGGGAATTGTGGGAAGGACTCCAAAGGCTCCTTTGCCAAGTGTGAGGCGCGGTAAGCCTCTGGAGCTGCCCTGGTGCCTGTCTGGTGCCTTTGTCTTTCAAAACAAAACAGCAGAAACGAAAACCAACAAAGGAAACAACACCGTCCATCTCAATTAGCATTATCAACGGTGTCATCTACAATCCACATTTGAAAGTGACAAATATCCTTGAAATTACAATTAACAGAGGGGTGGGAGGGGGATACTTTGAGAAGATAGCAAACTAATTAGAGTTTGAAGTATTCGTAAGGCACTTTATGCTATTCATGTCTTCTAATTGTTCTTGGATCTCCCCTGGGTGAAGGCTCTTATCAAGCATTGCTAATTGATGTAATTTCTGTAATGACTAGAGGACTCATGGAGGCTTTATAATAGACGCATGATGACAGTCTGGCAGCCTTTCATCTCTGGTTACAATTACATGCCCTTTTTCACACGTCATAGACTGTTGGTGTGGAAACGATCACTTTTAGTGCTTGGATCAAGTGCTGTGGGTCTTGTTTTGAAACCAAGTGTGTGTGTGCGTGTGCGTGTGACCTCATCTTTTTTAAACAGGGACGCTAAGTGTGGCAAGATACAGTGCCAAGACGGGGCCAACCGACCTGTGATTGGCACCAATGCCGTCTCCATAGAGACCAACATCCCTCTTCAGGAAGGGGGGCGTATCTTGTGTCGGGGGACACATGTCTACCTGGGTGATGACATGCCCGATCCTGGACTGGTGCTGGCTGGCACCAAGTGTGGCCAGGGCATGGTGAGAGGCCTGGCACTCTGACCGTGTTAGAGAGAGATAACAAGATACACTCGTGGACACTAGGGACTGCAGCCACCGATAGTGGAGAGACGTGTTGACTGGAAGCCGTGTCCCTGAAGCTTAGACCTAATACGTAGTGGCGTGTCGTTACACATGAAAAATGCTTCGACGATAACATGTTTCTCTCCCTTTGACTGTCCCTCCCTTTCTCTCTGTGCCCCCTTATCGCTCTCTTGCTCCCGCCTCTCTCTCTCTCCCTCTCTCTCTCTCTCTCTCTCTCTCTCTCCTCTCTCTCTCTCTCTCTCTCTCTCTCTCTCTCTCTCTCTCTCTCTCTCTCTCTCTCTCTCTCTCTCTCTCCCTCCCTCTCCCTAGATGTGTCTGAACCGTCAGTGCCAGAACGTCAGTGTGTTCGGGGTGCACCAGTGTTCAGGGAAGTGCAGTGGGCGAGGGGTGAGTCGAGCCACAAGGCCTTCTGTGGAATTCACCCAACTTTGTACTGCTCCAGTACGACACCTCCGCATGTTCGAACCGTACTGTACAGCTCCGCAACCGACCCGTGTGAATTATAGCAGGTACTCCCATGCTGTACAATCAATCTTCATTCCCCTGGGGAGGTTAAATCAATCCAGTTTAATGGTGTCATTTATGTTCTACTTAAAGTGTCGTTCATCATCTCCTGGCATGAGGGAGGCAGGGCTTGCTGTCCTACAACTGTGCATGGGTATGGAGGAGAACAACCACAGCCAAAATGTTCACCTCTGTTTCAGTTCCCATCAATAATGCACAGAGAGGTGCTTTAATGTTTTATTTACTTTGATGTCGAACTCCATAAACAAAGCACACGGGCACACAGGGCAGGATTGACTCACCAATGCCGTCATCTTCACCAGAAGCGAAACGCAAAATCGAAGTTGGAGACATTTCCATAGTTTAACCTTTGCTTGAAAGTTACAGTTTCCTCTGCGACTGTAACTCCACCTTTAACTCAATTTGATCTGAAACCCTGTCTTGAATAAATGAAGAGTGAGAATAAGTTTTGCTCCTGTTAGGGCAAGTTTCCTCGGTGTTTGACTTGTAACTTTGAACAAGCTTTTAATACTAATTTTAACTTGGTATGAGATTTATGTCGTGTGAGTTTCTCAAATGTTACTCAATGGAATTCACTTCACCATCAATCTGCCCTGTATGGGCACCTGCAGGATGTCCAGTACTTGTCCTTAGGTTCAATCAGTACCACTCCCTGCCTAGCCCCTGTGGGCCCGCGGCTGTTCAACCGTTACCCCCCTCCAACCACCCCCAAACAGGGAGTGTCTGTGGCTCAGAGGCAGTGACCGTGGAGGGCTGTTCCCAGCGACAGGCCAGATCTGCTCTGGATCAGCCCAGGCCCCAGAGCTCCTTCAGGCTGACAGCTGGCCTCTATTACCCCTCCTGGGCTGGGGAACCCTGCTCTCCTCCCCCGCCTCAGGGATGGGCTCCCCCCCACACACACACACATATTTTAACCATCAAGACTGACGATGCACAGCCCTGTGTCATGCCCCCCCCCCTTCTTCTCCTCAATACCACATGAAAACCAACAGCACTGTGTGTGTTCTCTATTTGGAGAAGCGAACCAATTATTGAAGAAGTGGGCTGGGAACGTATATTCATTTCATAAGGGGGATGGAACCCCCTATATTCTGGAATTGCCAGACACATTTGCAAATGCGTTTTAGTCTGGAATCTTTCAGTTCATTTTGTATTTCCAAGGGGCGCAGACCGAAATGCCTCTGGACGCTATTGTATTGGAGTGAACAGATACAATCAATCAGAGAAACCAAACATCATCTTGCTGATTTACAAAAATGCTTCAAGGGCATTCTCTCTACGGTCATCGCATCAATCATATCAGATAAACTGATGTGATTGGCTCATCACTGTTTAGGCTGTGGTGGAAATCTGTCTGAACAGGGAGATGGCCAGGCCCATCTGCCAGAGGAAATGAACCACAAGCTCCCAGATTCATCTGGTTCTCAGTCTGGAAGCCCTAGTATATGTGCAACATTGATCCATCATGTCTGCAGCCCACAAGAAACAAGACATGTGCCATCAGCTAGTGTATATGATTGATTTGGAACACATTGTAGTCACTATATAAATGCTCGCAACGTCATATATCGGTATTGATTGACATAAGAGGGTGAGGTACTCTGTGTGTTGACTAACCGCGACCCTTGTGGACTTTGTAGGTGTGCAACAACAAGAAAAACTGCCACTGCGAGCCACACTGGGCTCCGCCCCTTTGCGCCAAGGCTGGGTTTGGAGGTAGCATCGACAGTGGGCCTACGAGACTGGCAGGTACTCACTCAACATCTCTCAACGCTCCATTTCAGTCCCCTCTGGACTCCTCCACTCACCAAAGATCCGCCCCGCCCGTCCCCGCCTTAATGCCGCGCGCGCGCTTGTCCTGTCGTGTCCCGTGCCGTAGATGTGCGTGCGTATTAATGTGCTCGTTGTCGTATGTGACGTCAGCCGACAGCAAGGTGGTGACCGTGGCGATTGTGGCGGCGCTCCTCAGTCTGCTGGGCGTGGCCTCCGTGGTGTTCCTGAAGAGGAAGACCCTGGTGCGTCAGCTCTTCACCAACAAGAAGAGCACCATGGAGAAGCTCAGGTACGGACCTCGAACCTTACCACAAAACAGGGCCCTCAAAGCACTTGCTATCCTCTGGTATATCTGATTGTAGTGTATGTCCAAATGACCATTGGAACCATTCGCTTTTAAGTAGGAAAGATGTCAAATGGAAGCATGGAAAGTACAAATACACCCTCACTGTATGATGAGATCAACCAGGTGCACAGCCGTCTCTCTACTTTGTCTTTGACATCCGAAACGTGAGTTGTGTGACATCTCTGTCTGCAGATCTGTGGGGACCAGACCGACCAGTCCCACCAGAGGCCATGGGTACCACAGGTCCCCTCCACACCAGCCCTCTGCCAAGCCTCAGGGGGGTAACACATATAAGGTAGGTCTATCAACCCAGATGGAAACAATTAGGTATGTATGTGTGGGTTTGTGTATGTAGGTATGTGTGTGTGTGCACACAACTGGATTGGATTCCAAGTATATTTTGTTTCTATGAGGAATGAGCGTGGACTGAGCCGTCATGCGTATCCAAACCTATTTATCCCAGGATTATTGTCAAAACGAAAAAGCGTGTCTGCTGTGAACATAATTGATTCAGTATTAATTGGTCAGTAGCATCCCTCCCTTGAAGAAATATTAATTAGAGAAGTATTGTTGGCAGAGGGCTGGGAAAAACTTTAATTGAGAGACAACGCTACTGAATTGAAATGTAAATTATGCTGCGCTATCATTATTGGGCTGTGCATTAAGCTTCTGTCGTCAATGAAAAGCTTTTGTGTTTAAGGAGAGAGCTGAGTTGATTGATTCCCAAATAGGAGGAAAATTGGTTCGGACTTGTGTTGATAAGCATTGAGGGAAATGTGTTTGTGTGAGTATGACAATGATGGGGGATTTGTGTGTCTGTGTGTGTGAGAGAGAAAGATAGAGAGGAAGATAAAAAGGGAGAGAGAGACAGAGAGAAAGAGACAGACAGACACAAATAGAGACAGAAAGATAGACATAAAAGAGACAGAGTGCATGTTTAGAGGCTAAGCCAGCGATTTCCAGATGGTGTGCATTACAAGACACAGAGGTCACTCAGGGGTTAAAGGTTAAAAGTCAGAGGTCGCCTGGCCAAGGCAGGAAGAAACACCAGCTTCCATGTCAAACCTGTGTGTCTCCTCAGAGAATCAAGACTCTGAATCTTAAACGTCTACATTGTTTATCTACAGGTAACAGGAACAGACATGTTTGCCCTTGTTCTGTTTGCTCCAGCAATCACTCACTGTCCAGATGTCTAGCAGAGTCACAGCAGGTTGTCTTGGCTAAACCTGCAGTGTGTGTGTGTGTGTGTGTGCGCGTGTGTGTGTGTGTGTGTGTGTGTGTGTGTGTGTGTGTGTGTGTGTGTGTATGTGTGTGTGTGTGTGTGTGTGTATATGTGTGTACGGGTGTTTATCCAGCAGTAGCCAGTCCAGCAATCTCAGGTGCTATTAGTTTGTTTTGGACAGGAGGACTAACAGCTGTCTAGACCATCTGAGGCTGTTAATGCCACATCTGTGTGTCTGCCTCTGGAGCATAACCACCTCTTACTGAGGCTTGGCTTTTGATTGGACTGAATAAACAAACTCATATGTAAGTGAAAGTTTAGTATTAAAGGAGGAATAAATACCAGTCCAAACTAACACTAAAACAATGATCTCTCCCTGCCCCTCTCCCTCCCTCTCTCTCCCTTCCTCTCTGTATCTTCGGTTCGGTCTCTATCTTTCTGTCCCTCTCTCTCTCTCTCTCTCTCTCTCTCTCTCTCTCTCTCTCTCTCTCTCTCTCTCTCTCTCTCTCTCTCTGCAGCCATCCCACTTCAGTTCGGAGCCTCTCTTACCCCCCCCCAACTTCCACTCCCACAGCCTGCGCCGACTGCCCCACTACCAGCCCATACACATCAGCCACCCCATGCCCGTGTCCCTCAGCGTGGGCCAGCCGACCCTGCCCCCGGTGCCCCCCCACCACAGGGCCCTGCCACCTCACACCAGCTTCTCGTCCTCCCGGGCTCCGAGCTTCCAAAGCCTGCCCCGTCAGCAGGCTTACAGACTGGATCAGGTGGGTACTCAAGGCATCATACTTTGCTGCTGCATGACCCCAGCTTATTTACCAGGACTCGACAGGGTTTAAAATGGATTAATACACAATTATAGCTCAGTGCTAGAGCAGTTGATTGCAGATCAAGAGGTTGTGGGTCTAAAGCCCCCCCTGTACGTCACTTTGGATAAAAACGTCTGCTAAATGAATACATTACCAATGAATGCATTACATAAAAACACCCAGAGTTGATAGCACACACTTAAAAGCGAATCAAACCCATCTGTGTTCATCACACCATGGAGATTTTTCTGATATGATTGGGTGATTCATTGTCAATACATACTGAGCTAATGTATATATATATTTTTTTTTTCAACCTGTCCACATCTCTATTACAGACCAGTATACGTACAGTTTTCAATGTGGATGAGTCAGACACTTGGCAGAGTCGCTGAATTTGTCTGTCCGTCATACAGTATCGGCCAGACAGTATTGGTCAGACAGTATTGGTTAGACAGTATTGGTCAACTCTGCCTGTGTAGCTGATCCAGATAGCACCGTGTCAGCTGTCTCTGCTTTACGAGGCGTTCAGCACTCTGTCTGGCGGCAACGCTGTAAAAAGAGGAAGGAAGACATGGAGTCGGTCATGTTTTTGTCTCCAGTGTATGTACATGTACTTGAACTAGTCCCAGATGTTGCGGGCAGAGGAGGGGGGGGGGGGGGGGGGCGTGGAGGGAGACAGATACAGATCTGAAACATCCTTCCACGTGGGTGAGCCAGCACATGGAGCTCATATCAGGGGTTGGAGTTCAGATCCTGAGACCCACAACCTCTTCCTGACCAGAACATGTACAAACTCTCATTGCCACACACAAAAGCGAATGTCTATGGTATTTGGCACATTGACTTCACATCCAAAAATATGACATTTGAACGTGTTCAACTGAAAACTTTTCTGAACCTGGTCATCACCAGTGATGGACTTCTTCCTCTCCTCCTACCCTCTCAACCTTCTGACCTCTGGCAAGAGGGTCCACAAGGAGAGACAGGCTCAAAGTGGAGCTTCAGAGGTGTTCCATATTGCAGCAATCTCATTGCACCTGCTTTTAACTGTGTGGAGAATCTCAGGTCTGACTAGTGGTGTTGAGCATCTAGACAGGCACAGCGGGTAAACCTTTTTTTTTACCTACTTAGTGTTTCTAAAAGCCTGTTTAAGTGATAACCACACTGTTTTGTACTGCACCTCCTATTGTCCGATCTAACATCACTGGACCAAGTGTCAAACACAAGTAAGAGTGGAAAAGAGTGGGATTTTTTGTTTGTTTTATTTGGAACATGCGGGATAACGTGATAACGTGCCGTGATGCCTTCATCTCAGACATTTGTTTGTACATTTGTACAAAGTACATTTGTTTGTGTGATAGAACTCAGTCATTAGTGTGCAAAGAGGGTTATATCCAAAACGCTGTCATAGCTATCATAGCTGTCCTTGACTGGACTGTTGCCATCTCCCTCGTCAATGATGGTTTGCGGTCTGTGACTGTCCCAGCTGGTATGCAGGACATGTCTTCCGCTGAGGTCATACACCCTACATGTGGCCCTAACCCTAACCCCCACATGAGCACGACCGCACCAGGAACACGATGCAGTGATCTGTCTGAGGTGATGGGGGGGGGTGGGGTCGGTCAAGCATCGGAGGTGCAAATCACCTCCACCAAACTGCTGACATGTTTAACATTATCCAGGGCGTGAGGTCCTTTGCAAGATCTGGACCATGCAGGTGACAAAGGCACAATGACACACGCACACACAAGCTTCCCAAAACCACTGACAAATGTTTGACTTATTATTCCGTCCTCTAAATCTCCAAATCTCATCCGTCTGGTGTTGTCTGAAGCTTGGCAGCTCCCTGCAAATGTTGCTCAAGGTTGGTCCCTGGCCCTGCTCTTCTGACACTGTGCAGAACAGCTGTGAAGCCGGTAGCAGATGTTAGCCATTAGGTCCCCCTCCTCCCCCCATCCTTCTCCTCCCCCAAGCTAGATTAGTAACACATGATGGCATCGCATTCAGACAACCTCCCAGTCAACACTCACAGAGACCTGATGGTCTCAAATACAATGCTCCGGATTCACCTCAGGACGTCTGTCTCAGATTGTGACACAGTGCCCTCTACTGAAGAAACGGGGACATTCTTTGTTGACATATTCTGGCAGAATATAAACTTACACTTGTAGTTCATACTCCTTTGTTCCCAGTTGTCCAACCTGTGTAGGATATGATTTGCCCACAGGCACAACATTCTCAATGACCTTTCATGCCTTGAACCTACTAGAATCTCAAATCGACGGAAATTCGGAATCAGTAAAGCCTACAACTTGTTGCCTTTCAGGAGCGTGAGAAGCCCAGCCCTCCCCAGAAGCCCTTGCCTGCTGACCCCCTTGGAAGGACCTCCAGACTGGGCCGCAATCACTTGGCGATGGGGGTCCACCTGCCTGGCCCTGGACCCCTGCCTATCCCCATCCCCACTGTGCCCAGGCCTTCACCAGCCATCCCGCTACCTAACAGGTGTGTTTGAACCCCACACTACAGAGTTCTGTTGGTACATTGTTCACACAGTAGGTCTGGAATGGGAAGTGTAGCTCAATACATGTTTACACTAAAGGTTTTGAATATTAGATAAGTATATTTCAATCCTAGTGCTCTTACTAGTTCATGTAGCTCTGTTAGGTCTTGCAATGGTCTCTCAGGTTGCACGTGTGTGTGTGTGTGTGTGTGTGTGTGCATATTTGTGTGTGTAGGTTCTGTATTTACACATGGTTTTCATCACATTGCAGGCCTGCGCCCATGCAAACCCTGAGACTGCCAAAGCCTCACTACGAGCGCTGACCTCACAAGGCTGGGGCGGAGTAATGAAGAACTAGGAGACGCCCATTTGCACTACAGGACTCTCTGAGCCATCTCGGACATTGGTGGGGTCTCAGACTAATAGGGAAATGGGGATCGACGACTCACCTTGGTGCTGTCACTCTAAAAGGTTTCTGTCATCCTCGCTCAGGTACCAAAATGAACTATTTAACTTATTATCATTATGTGCACCTCGCTCGAAGTAACATCAATTTCCCCTAACCTCAACCAGAAGAGTGATCTGATGTGTTGTGTGGGGATTTATTTTGTATTTCTTTGTGATTTTTTACTGTTTGGAGGGAGGGCATACTGAAAAAAGTGTTTTTTATAACCTGTGAAGTTGCTTAAATAATTAAAGAGACAAAAAATCCTTAGAAACTGGTTGTTTGAGGTCAAAATGAAGGGAAACTGCCTTGCTTGGAGAGTTGTAGGAATAGCTACTGTACTTGTAGTTTTCTAAGCAGTGCAAGCAAGTTTGGGTTTGTGTTCAGTTGATCATCGATAACTGTTTGTACATTCTCAAGACATGTATTCCCCTCATGTAACCAACGGTGTTATGTTGACACAAGAACAAAGGTGCATTTCAACCAACTACAGATGCTGAGAACGCAAATGACTTATTGTTTACATGTTTGTAGTTTGCTTGACATTCATTTACTTGGTAAGTCTTCTCTGTGTGACATTAAGTGATTTCCATCTTTGTTAACATTAGTATGGTCTGTGTAGGATAATGGTTTATTCACAGGGTATCAGGCTCAGAAAGAACAGCACAACAGGGTACTTGACCTTGAATTGTGCATTCCTCTGATGAACTGGAACACATTTACGAGATTGACAGATGGTTATGTGCCCATTTTTGTTCAAGTCAGGACCAAGAACTTGAAAGACATGCTGCATTCGCCCATTTCGTAAAGATTACAATCTCTGACAGACTTCAGACTATTTGCTGGCAGCTCTACGATGGGTGAATGCTCTTTGTGGAACATGAGTCTGACGTGACCTGGCAGTGTGTTCCAGGAAAATACAGTAACACCAAGTAATGCAATAGTGGATGAGTTCTGTGTCATAGAAGCCTGCGGAGCTATTCCATACTTCGGTGTCAAGATCACATCAGTTTTGTTAACAAACCAAACCCCACTCTGACTTACACAGTCCTGTTTTTCACTGGTGTCTTTTAACAAGGTTTCAACTAGGATTACCATAAAAACATCCACACGATTTATGATGATTTATGAGAAGTGAACTTCAAAGATCATCGACTACTTCCCATTGTTTAAAGTTCTTAAGCACTCATGGTAATCCTGTTTACAATGTCCCACAATTAAGTTGAAGCCTTATGAATAGGTTAAAATAACTCAAACCAAAATATAAATTGGTATAAGGAGTTGTGATCTTGTACACAATCTTTTTCACTATAACTTTGTGTGGTGCTGAGTAACTGTGTATATTAGGCCCACTTGTGTGCAGCAGACCTGTGTTCTTGATGAGTCACAATCTAAATCTTTGCTCAGAAAAGCATTCTGTACAAAAACAATTGTGGGTATCATGACTGGATCCCTGTGAATTATGTCTTCATTCTGTAGTTTCTAGGTCCGGATTGACATTATACTGTATGTACGTATGTCTCTACGCAGATCGTATCCTATCTTCAGTATTGTGCAATGCATATGTCACACAGAGCAGCATTGGGAACGCATCACACTTGAGTATTCATTGTTTTTCTGATGAGTAGTGACTGAATATCGGTTTTATGCCACGTCTTTCCTTTCATTCATAATGACAAATGTACTGAATGTTAACTGTAAAAGTTTCCAAAGCCCAGTTGTACAGTTCATATAAATAATGTGTCTGTTGGTATACATGCTATTTTAATGTTTTCATTTAGACAAGAACAGTCATTTGAGAACTAACATTTTATGATGGTTCCTTCCGTAATGAGTATTCGGGCTAGTTCATAGGACTGTTCATATAGAATGGGAACAGCTTACCGCCCGGGGCAGCCTCTGATCAAAACCACATATGCGGTGAATTCATAGAGATAAATAAATAAAGTTGGAAACACTTTCTTACACTTCTTTCTTTTACTTAAAATTCGAGCAACAACAGTTAAGCAGTCAGTTAGAATAGGTGACTACAAACAATCGTTTTCATGTGTGACAAATATTAATTCAAGTTGAATTGCTAAAAATGTAAGTTATCTTTTCAAAGTAGTCATATTATAAGTATTTTTGTATTTAATTCTTATTCATTCTTACTCTAATTCATGGTCTGTACTCTTCTTTCGTTCCAGTAGATTGATGATATTCTACAGGAGAGGAGAAAACAAGATTAGTAAATCTTTAAAAAAGTAAATACAACATAAGAAACAAGTGTTATCCGATGTATTGAGAACAACCTTACCTCTCTTCCAAAGGCCTTCGCCATTTCAGCTGCCCCCGACCCAAACTGCAGACAAACCAGTAAACATCAGTGATTCCAACAGGTACAGAGCCATCATGTCAACCCCTCCCCGTGGTGCTCCCTCACCTCATTCTTCACATCGTGATCTGCTCCGCTGTCTAACAGCAGCTGCACCAGCTCCTCGTGGTTGTTCAACACTGCAACCTAGTGGACATCTAAGGTTAATACCCTTCATCTCTTCCAACATGTCTTGCAATTGTTGGAGTTAAACCAATGAAACCAGGGTTTGAGCCACCATATTTCCCGTGCGTACGCCCCGCTATTCTAGCATCTCTCATACGGTTAACATCATCGACCCTGGCTCTTCCACGTGTGATGGGAGCTCTCCGGTGGGAGGGGGGTGTGGCCCGCCACGCACCATGAGCGGCGTCTTCCCATCCTTATCCCTGGCGTTGACGTCCGCCCCGGCTCTGATGAGGAGGGAGGCCACCGAGGGGTTCCCGCTCACGGCCGACACCCTCATCAGAGGAGTCCACTGGGACACGCCGTCCCGGATGTCCAGCTGGGATCAGAGCACAAACGGGCTTTATTACGACTCGACATCACGGACGGACGGTGTAGACGCGTGCTGCTCCTGCCCCGCCCTCGGTCTCACCTCGCATTTGTCCTGGATCATGTAGGCGATGACGGCCAGGTGTCCCCCGTCTGCAGCCCAGTGGAGGGGGGTGCATCCCCCCATATCCTGGGACTTCCACGACGCTCCGAACTTCCTCAGGTACTTCACTATGTCCAGGTGACCAGAAAAACAGGCCAGCATCAGGCTGGTTGAGCGGGAAAAAAGGGAGGAGAACGTAGGATCAGCTTTCGAGTTCAAGTTTCCAAGCGCGAGTCAGACCCATAAGCAGATGGGTGGATAAAGGGGGGTCCTTGACACACCTGTCTCTCCCACTGCCGTTCTTCATATTCACATCTGCACCGTGCTCCACCAGTTGGTGGACAATTCTGAGCAAAAAAAAGAGTGCGTTGTATTCATTGGCTATCGCAGGCAATGCTTCTGCTGGCTTCCTGGAGGCCTTGGGCTGAGGCAGAGCTGCTTACCAGGTGTGTGTGTGTGTGTTTAATATGCAATACACACCAGACTATAAGAGGTGCGTCGTTTCTACTGTACCTGGCAAAGCCTTTCTGCGCAGCCACCATGAGAGGAGTGAAGCCTAGTTTGTCATGGACATTTACGACGACTGACCTGCAAAAACAAAAATCCAAAATAGCTTCAGTCTAATGTAACATGATCATTGTTTCCTCCCTAGCGGGCTTCCTCAATGCTCACCCACCCAGACTGCAACACTCTGGTCATTTCCTCCTCATCGTTCATGTTGACAGCACGGTGCAAGCTCATCCCACTCACTGGCTCACCTGCAAGATACCCATTTCAGGTGTCTGAAACACCATGCTGTGCGAACAGATGAACATTTTAGGTTAGTGATTTGTATGTTGGTTAACCGAGGCTGGTTATTGACTCACGCGTGGTCGAGACAGAGACACATGGGCTGTAGAGGGACTCTCCTGTTGGCCTGGTGAACCTGAGTCGGAATCTGTAAGCAGTGCTGGGGTCCAGGCCTTGCACAGTGTGTTGGTTGCTGTACCCACTGAAGACCCAACAATAACACATTCAGCCAGCATTTCAACAGATTACTGTGAAAATGTAGTGTATGGGAAACCTATCTCATAGTAATCTATGGATACTCACACGTAGATGGTCCCGTATGTGTGTGATTTGAGGTCCATCTCTTCCACAGAGAAGCTGGTCCATCTCTCAGGTGGACCACTCCTCGGTTCATTCTCCTCTGTCTCCCAGCACAACTCAATGCTGTGATGGCTCACTTTTCCAATAACTGGGGGTGATGGTGTTTTAAATGGTTTAGGGATCCCTGAACAATATGTTGCACGTTATGGGAAAGAGAAAGTGGCATGGTCGAGTGCATCCAACATTCCAGATGAAGTAACACATTCAATGTGTCATCGGTCACTAGATGGCAACAAACACTCAAAGCAGGGAGCGCTAGCTAAAATTCTGATTATTTACAAGGCATTACATTTTGTTGGCGCATATAAATGGAGATCCCTCTCAATTCTAATATGTTTCTTATACATTATTATTTTTATTTTTTTACAGCTAACTAGCTCTAGTGCTACCTATGTCCATTGGTCGCCAGACAGATACAATACAGTACTAGTACCGTCCTGTACTGTAGCTAGCCAATTTCCTACTGTAGTTGCAAATCAAAGCCACCTAATATATCTTCATAAAGTTGGATAGCTACCTGTAGTTGTCATCGAAATAGGTTACGTAAAATTCCTTGAAATATGTAACAAAATCGTTATTCAGTCCAAGAATCCAAATGAAAAATGTTTACTATTATTAACAAGCTTGCTAGCTAGTTAGCTTGCTAGTTATTTTCTCATCTCAAGACTGAAAAAGTGTGTGCCTGTTGATGGTTTCTATGGAAACAAGTGAACCACACTTGGGGAAATGTTATAGACTTTTGGTACCAAGTTGGAAAACTATTTTCGGATAGAGGATTCAGCATATTCTCCAGATTCTGTTTAATAATCTATCATATTTTTATTTTTTTGCAAATAGACGATGATTTAGCCATATATTCTCATTAGGCATTGTTCTCCATTCCATGATGTTATGTCCCTCCTCCTGCTGTCTCATCTGATCTGGAGGACTAGTATCACCATAGATGGGATTAGTGACCACATGACCACATTCAGTGTTCATGGTCCACTGGATCGTGCCCTCTCTATTGCTTCTTGCAACAAAGTTAGAGCGGCGGCAAGCACAGTCCGCCAAAACTGCAGAGAACGACTTTGAACATGATTTTACGCAAACTGGCTCACATTTATTTTTAGTAATTCCTAACGCTGTTCATTTGAGCGCACATGGACATAATCGGACAAGGAGTGCGTCGTAAATCGCAATTGATGGCGCAGGACATTGCAACAGCAGGGGAGGAGTATTTGGAAGAGAAAATAGGTTACGATTCAGATGGAGATGTGGCAAGTGAAGAGAATGTGGAATATGATGATGTATTGGAACTTAATCAATTTGATGGACTGCCTTATTCCTCACGGTATTATAAATTGCTGAAGGAAAGGACTGCTCTCCCAGTTTGGAAAGCCAAGAGTGAGTTCATGGAAACTTTGGTCAACAGACAGTTTGTTATGGTCAGCGGCACTACCAAAACAGGCAGAAGTTCTCAGGTGAGTTGACATAGGCTACAACTTAAACTGCATGATTTTGTAAATTGCCAAGTGTCAACTTGGAATAGTTACTATAGATCAGTGGTTCTCAACCCTGGTACTCGGGGACTCTCTTGCATGATTTAGATGTTTCCCTGTTCCAGCACACCTGATACAAATGAATGGTCGTTCCCAGGCTTCTGCATAACTAGATAACAATCCATTCATTTGAATCAGGTGTGTTGGAGCAGGGAAACATCTAAAACATGCAGGACAGGGGGTACCTGAGAACCAGGGTTGAGAACCACTTCTTTAGATGACACATAAAATATGACATGGTTAAATATGAATTCGATAGCATTCTATGTGAAGTGTTATAAATCACCTCCCAACAGAGTTCATCTACTGTTTCTCTATCATTGTGCTATCTCCAGATCCCTCAGTGGTGTGCAGAGTTCTGCCTCTCAGTCCAGTACCAGAACGGCATGGTGGTGTGTACTCAGATACACAAGCAGCAGACAGTGGCTTTGGCCCTGCGGGTGGCTGACGAGATGGACGTCAACATTGGTCATGAAGTGGGCTACAGCATTCCGTTGGAGACATGCTGCTCCAGTGACACTGTCCTCAGGTCTGTAAACACGACTCATGTACCGTACTGCAGTATTCACACAGCACAGTTATAAAGGCACACTTTCTCAAACTCCCTCGCGGGTTGCGTCACCCCACCTCCTAGGCGGCTGTCCTTTCTTTAAGAGAAAGGGAAAAAGTGAACAATAGGCTTGAGGGGCCTCTTTTCAAGGGGCTTCCAGGCAGCTGCCCAGTCCTCTGTGGGTCCATATGCTGCCCTCCCGCCTCACCCACCCACTAGAAGTCAGGCATAGAACAAAGACAACGCACAATCAGGCAGGGGGCTAAAGATATATGCAGCCAGGGAGACCCTATGAATTCACTCACCACACTAATTAACAAACAGAGTACATTAGGCCCTGTTACAGAGTGGCCAGTCACCGCAGCTTCATTAGAGCACCAATCAGGGGCATGTGTTATGGACCCTCTACTTTGTTAAACCCTGAAGAGCAATTTGATCAATTGCTTTGTGCATGTATTGTGGCAGTACAGATAGTAGGGCTATATTAGGGCATGGTAATGAACATAAGGAGGTGTATTGGTTATAGAGGACTTTCTATTAGTCTTTTTGTATTTAGTATAACTATTTAGTCTGACCTATTCTCACTATTCAGTGTAACTACTCAGACTCACTTATCCTCATTTAGTATAACAATTGGACTCACTTATGCTCACTGTTCAGTGTAACTATTCAGTATCATCATTATTCTTCCCTCTCACTCCTGATCCAGGTACTGTACGGACGACATGCTGTTGAGGGAGATGATGTCCGACCCCATGCTGGAGCAGTACGGCGTCATCATCATCGACCAGGCCCACGAGAGGACGGTCAGCACCGACGTCCTGCTGGGCCTCCTGAAAGACATCAGCCTTCAGAGGCCAGAGCTGCGGGTGGTGGTGCTCACCGCCTCCCATCCCGGCCCTAAGCTGCTGGCCCACTGGGGCTCAGGCTCAGCGCCGGCCCCTTTCATCCAGCTGGAGGGCCTGGCTGGAGGAGAGGCGGTGCACAGCAGCACTGCTGGGGCCAGCCACAAGGACTACTTTTGCTCCGCGCTGCGCCTGGTGCTGGAGATCCACCGCTCGCAGGAAGGAGGAGATGTGGTGGTGTTCCTGGCCACCTCTCAGGTTAGTCCTGTCGGGATGGCTTAGAGCTGTGAAGTGCCAAGGCCAGGGTACCGTAACCTTTGTAATTTTGATGCTGTCTTTTTACAAAGAGAGTTGATGCTTATTTATGTGTCTTCGGGTCAGCGATTAAGTTGGTACAAAATGTCATCTCCGAGTGAACCAGTCTTGGAATGCGTAAAAAATCCCAAACGTCCCTCCCTCTCTCCCTTTCTCTCTCTGTCACCCTACCAGGAGATAGATCTAGCCCAGGACATCCTGCGTCGCGAGGGGCCCAGTCTCCCCACAGCCCAAGGGGAGCTCCTGCCCATCACCATGCACCCTGGGCCGGGGTGCAGTCTGCTCGTCCTGGGGGAGGGGGAGGAGGGCAGGGCCAGGAGGGTCTTCCTCACCTCGAGCCCAAATGAGGAGCTCTTCTGGGCTGTCGATTCAATCCGCTTCGTCATCGATGCTGGGGTCCAGAGAAGATGCGTACGTAGTCAGGATGGATCTTATACCTCAAGTATACGACTGTGTTGTAACGATATGTGGAATTGCTGAGTAGTATTTTTGATGTTGATCTGTTTCTGGTCATCTGTAACAGGTATACAACCCCAGGATTAGGACTAACTCTGCTGTCATACGTCCAATCAGTAAGAGCCAAGCAGAGAGTCGGCGGCAGCTGGCAGGTCAGACTGCTCAAAAGCAGACGGAAATCAATTCTGGGCATCGACTAGTAGTCAAGTTGTTAACCTCAGTATCCCCCACAGGAAAATGTTTCTGTCTGTACCCAGAGGACATGCCTCTGGCCAATGAGACATGGCCACACATTCTGGAGTCTGACATCACTTCCACTGTGCTCTTCCTGAAGAGGATGGAGATCGCCGGTCTGGGCCACTGTGACTTCATCGACAGACCTGGTCAGATCATAGAAAATAATGATGTTGCAGCTTGTGTCAAGGACTATGTGCTACCGTGAATTGTTTGTGTAGGGTTTGTTTTGATGTGAGTAGTTGGACTGGAAGCTCAAGATCAGCATCCTTATATTGATAGCATGCTGTCGTTGGGGCTGAGTTCTATTTTGAAGTTTTAGAGCCACACAGAGTTTGGGATGAGCCCAGTAAAATAGGCCTGCGTGGCTGACCACAGAATCGCCCACTCTGTTCTATTGGGGGTCAGTGAGCCGTTGGGTGAGCTGAGCTGACAGGCTGTTCAGCAGCCATTGTTTTAGGTCTGACCTGCTTCCGTGTACTGAGGTCTGTCTGTGGAATGCATTAAACACACGCGCTCTCTTTTTCTCTCTCCTTCTCCCTCGGTCTTCCTCCCTCTCTCTCTTCCTCTCAAACTTGGCTCCCCATGTCCAGGGATAAGCAGCAGCTACAGAAACATTGCTAAACACTCATTAGCAACAAGAGCCAGTCCAAGCTGTGTGCTGGTGTGTGTGTGTGTGTGTGTGTGTTTCTGTGCATGTGTGAACAGTCCATTCAAAGCCCATGATGGGATGACATAGATAAAAGGTGCACGTCTCTCAATCACGGCCCCTCATTGCCATGCTATTATGTTGAGACTGTTGCCCATTATTGTGCCTATTATTGTTATGGCACCATTATTACATGGCTACAATGGCACATCCTATCCTTTCATGTCAGAGCCACTCAGACCGTGAGTTGCATTGTGATGCATGACAGGTGCTAATGGGGTATATGGAGTCCTAATCTACTGTCATTGTTTTGATGGCTATATCAGGGTGACATGTTTCCCCACCCTGAAAATATTCCAAATAAAATGAGAGCCAGCCATTATTTTACAAAGGCATATATTATCAAAATAAATGGAAGAAAATAAGAAAAAGTGTTCCATCATATACCTCATCCTAACCTGGGTGTATGGTCTACTGTAGCACTGGTGATGGCTATACTAACAATCACAGTCACAACTACCATGTCCGGTGGAGGTGACCTCCATGTCTGTTCTTCCCCCAGATCCAGAAGGTCTGATGCAGGCTCTGGAGGAGCTGGACTACCTGGCAGCTCTGGATGACGACGGCAACCTGTCCGAGATGGGCATCATCATGTCCGAGTTGCCCCTGGAGCCCCAGATGGCCAAGACCCTGCTGGCCTCCTGCGAGTTTGACTGTGTCAACGAGGTGGTCACCATCGCTGCCATGTTGACAGGTGAGAAGGCCTGTAAACTCTGAGAGTAATGACAATTCACTTATAGGGCTTTGTGGTTTTATAGAACTGTATTGACTCAAATCCCTCCCTCCTTATTCATCCCTCCTTCAGTTCCTTCCTGCTTCCTGGTCCCCTCGGCGGAGCTGCGTCCTGAGGCTGCCCAGTGCCACATGAAGTTCCAGCACCCTGAAGGAGACCACTTCACCCTCATCAACATCTACAAGGCCTTCAAGCAGCACCAGCAGGAGCCAAGTAAGTCCTCACTGGAGATGCTAGCTGGAGGAAAGGCTTTTAGCACCTTACTGACTCTATAAGGTCAAAGAAGTAACAGACATAGGTTTATCAAGAACATTGCTCAAGTAGTTCAATTTGACGGACATCCACACGCTAGCAGTGAGGCTACATCAGCTGCCTTTGCCGTCTCTCCCGCCCCTCAGACTTCTGTGTGGAGAAGTGGTGCCAGGACCTCTACCTCAGCCTGCCCGCCCTGCAGACAGCCGATGCCCTCCGCTCCGAGCTGATGGCCACCCTGAGGAGGATCGAGCTGCCCGTGTCCATGCCAGCCTTCGGCTCCAGGATCAACACCCTCAACATCAAGAAGGCTCTGCTGGCAGGGTTCTTCATGCAGGTAACAGCATGTCAACATTGGGCTGTGCCTGGTATGTGTTTCGTGTAATGCGTAATTTAACACCCCCCCCCCCCCCCCCCAAAAAAAAAAATGGGACAAGCTGGAATATCGGTGTTGTTTTAAGACATTTTCTGAAATCCGTATTTCCCATGTGCTTTTTCCCAGGTGGCGAGGGATGTGGACGGATCGGGGAACTACTTTATTCTGAACCACAAACACGTGGCCCAGATCCATCCTCTGTCCGGCTACGGCACCAAGATCCCCAAACTGGGCCTGCCCGACTGGATCCTCTTCCACCAGTACTCCTTCTCCGAGGACAACTGCCTGCGTACCGTCTCACACATCTCCCCGGAAGAGTGAGTAACCGCAGTGGATCTGCCTCTCCCGGATCGGGATTAGATGAGATTAGATTTTGATTATATGTGCTTGACCAGCGAAAGGAGGGGATAGTCTTGTGCTTTGTGATACTGCACAGTACATTCAAATAGGTTTATCTTGATTTTATGTATATAAGGTCTGTTAACGAGTCTTCATCCCAAAACTTCCACTGAAGCTTGTGTGCTTTAAAACTTTGGAACCTCTAAGGGACAAGACCAAGAGCTAAGGAATCAAACTATTCTAGTCTAGTTCTCCCTGTGGTTCCTGTCTTTCCATGGCCCTGTGGAGAGAAATATTTGTAATGGAGGGGGGAATTCCTAATCCGTCCTCCAGTATCTAGTCTCTGAAAGGGGATTAGGGATTGCACAGCTCCCAGGGAGAGTGGCGATGCAGCTTAACAGAGAGTGTTAATGACACACAGTCCAGCAGCCTTCACATTCTGGCTGAGGGTTCCACATCCACAGAAATGTAGCTTTTTTTAATCTCTCCACTATGCTCAAAATAGGGCCTCTGGTTGATGTTTAAAATGATGTTAATCCCTCTCTCTAGAAATGAGTGGGTATCGTTCAAAAATGACCATGGTATGAAATAAACTGGGTCAGTCTCTTTGTCTGTTATTGATGGGTTCATTTGGCTCATTTTTAATTCCTGCTGAAGCCGTGTCCATGACTCACAGAATGTCTCTGTCCCTGTATATACTCTACCAACCTCCAGGTTCATTCAGATGGCACCACAGTACTTCTTCTACAACCTGCCAGCCAGCGAGAGCAAGGACATCCTCCAGCACATCCTGGACCATGGAGCTGCACACTGCAAAGGCAAGAAGACGACCAGCCCCACTCTGGAGACGGACTCCCCGGAGGAACAGGCCTACGAGAGATGTGTCATACAGTAACCACCCAGGAAGACCAGGTCTACGAGAGAAGTGTTATACACTAAACAAGATGCTCCCCATCTCTGTCCTTGGAGAGCTAGCGTCTCTACAACCCTAGTTGTAACTAACTCAATGCTGTTTGTCGACAACCTAATTAGTCCTCAGGTGTACAAAATTAGGCCACTAAAAGAAAACGTACAGGCAGCTATCCAGGGATGAGAGACTGTGCTGTAGGCTGGTTGGAGGCAGGCGTCCCTATCCATGCCTCCTCGTCTGCTTTGCACTAGTATTACCTTCAAATCTGTGTGTCTAAGTAAAATAGAGGGATGGAGAGCTGAAGTGAATGAGGAAGATGGGATAATAGAAGTACAGTAAGGAGTGAAAACCAAGGACAGAACTACATCAGTGACGAATGTCAGGGCAACATGATCTTTACATACATAGTATTCAAGCACATAGAGCTGCATTAGTTAATAACTCGAAATCCGCTAATATATGGAAACAAGACTACCGGTCCTGATTGTCAATTTGTTAGTTGTATTGTTATTTAAAGACGCATGTTTTAGTGACTGTATTTATAGAGCTTTCTTCCGTTTTGTTACTTGCACTTTAATAATAAATATTCCTGCCTGACACAAATATTCCTCTCTGAAACAAATGTATGTGGTGAGACGTACTTGCAAAAGATATTTGCTTCGTCTGAGACTGTTCTTCCTCCACTGCATTCTTAGGAGAGCTAACAGTTCATGGAATACTGGATCCCTAGGGTACTGTTTGACCACTTCTGCTAGTTTAACCTTCTGTCTTCCCCTATTAAAGTTCCTCCAGTTGCCATGTTGAAGGCAGCTGGCCCGGACAGATTTCCCAGGCACAGGGGAGCAGACAGCGAGCTGTCCAAGCCACAGGGAGAAGCCAGAGTTTGGGGTTTCCGCTCCATCTGCTACCCAGGGAGCCAGAGCAGAGCTGGGCAGGGACGGGGTGACCCAGATCACAGGCAGGGTATTACAAATGGCATTACCGTATCATGTGACCTCTCCAGTCCTGTGTACCAACACAGGCCTCTGCTGGGAGCCGCAACGACAGGGCTGTAATGATGTTCACCCACCAGATATAAATAAGCACTGAAGTTTTATTTTGAGTCTGGGCAAACATGCTGACACACTCAAACATAAATATAAAGCAACCTGGACACGCCAAGTCGCGGTTTGTATGGAACTTTGCCAGATTATTGCACATACGTGTTTAGAAGAAAAGATCTGAAATATAATACTGTAAAAATGTTTCAACCTTTAAAACAAGCAACCGAGCACCGCTCTCTTCACAGCATTATTCCTATCAGCAAAGTCCGAAAATTAAGCCATGCTTCCTAGCATTTTCTTAATAAACGATTTGCTCCGTAGCTATAGGGCGTACAAAGAAGTGTCCAAATGTACCTGTGATCTTTTACAAAACCAAGTCAGATGTACAATTTAAAAAGGCAAAATGATCCTAGTGTCTTAATCACTGCCGATCGCTCGGTAGACTAAGGCACAGCTGGTGACGCCGCTCTCGCGCAGAAGCTACGTCTGGGTGGGAAGCGGAATCCTGAGGGTGTGTGCGTCCTTGTCACCGGTCTCATCACGAGGACGCGACGACGTCTCTACAGCTGCCTGCGTGTGGGGTCAGCAGGTGCAGGAGCTCCAGGTGGTGCTCGATGCGGGCGAGGAGAGGAGCGGTCTTGTCCGCTCGCAGTAGCTTGGAGTACACGTTCTTGTAGGTCTTCAGAAGCTCCTCGTCCTTATTGCTGGAGAGAGAAACAGCGAGGGGTTGTTTGTTTGTTTGTTTTTCTGGGCCCCTTTTTTTCTTCACCTGAACGTCTAGACAGGCCTTGTGTGTCATGAAAAGTTGCATCTCAAACGGCGTCGTTCTCTTACCTTGGCTTGCGCTTCATGGCGGCCATCAGCTTGATCAGCTGCAAAAGGAGGAAGGAGAAGCTGGGCTCGAACACGCCAATCAACGTCATCACTTCCTGTACGTTCATCCCTAAAGAGACAGTAGCATCAGCGCTGCTGGCAGAACCAGCAAACTCTGGGCCGTCTGCGCCTTCCTTCTGTCAGGATGAGAGAGGGGGAGAGAGAGTGAGAGAGAGATGGGAGGGTTAGGGACATTTACAGTGAATGACTTGCCACCGTCCATCCATCCATCATCTTCCGCTTGTCCGGGGGTCGGGTTGCGGGGGCAGCAACCTAAGCAGGGAGGCCCAGACTTCCCTCTCCCCGGCCACTTCCACCAGCTCTTCCTGGGGGACCCCGAGGCGTTCCCAGGCCAGACGAGAGACATAGTCCCTCCAGCGTGTCCTGGGTCTTCCCCGGGGTCTCTTCCCAGTGGGACGTGCCCAGAACACCTCACCAGGGAGGCGTCCAGGAGGCATCCTTATCAGATGCCCGAGCCACCTCAACTGGCCCCTCTCGACGCGGAGGAGCAGCGGTTCTACTCTGAGCCCCTCCCGGATGACCGAGCTTCTCACCCTATCTCTAAGGGAGAGCCCGGACACAATGCGGAGAGGACTTGCGACCGTATCAATCTATAATCATTAACGCTTGTGTGGCATTTTTTTATGTTAACTAAAAGAAAAGTGGTAGAATTAATCATTAGCGCTTTGGGTAGAGAAGAGTGCGTTATAAGCAATTCAAATAACGCTTTTGAACGGCCACCTCTGCTAGCTGTGTGACCCGCAGCTCTGGTGTCCTACCTCTGTGTGTTCCTCCTGCAGCTCCTTGTGGATGAGCTGAAAGGCATGCTGGGTATCAGACAGGACGTCCAGAGCTCCAGTCAGGGTCTTCAGCTTGGCCCCGCTGCTGCTTTGACCTGAGGGAGGCGGCAGAGGGGGGGGGCAGACGGTTTTGAACCAGAACAGTCGATTAACAGCCTACCTGAACTCCATTGTCGAGAACCAATGACTTGACCGTCCAGGAGCGCTGGGCCTGACAGACTACTGACTTGTCATGGTGAACTCGGCGAAGGCCACTCTCTCCAGCAGGGTGCGCAGCAGCTCGCAGGGAGCGTCCTTCAGGCTGAGGAAGAGGCGGATGGCCTTGCTGTAGTGCAGCTCCGCCAGGCTGCGGTGCTGCTTCCTCAGGTGCTCGTTCCCCACCTAGTGGTGAGGTGGGAAAACTGCATCAAAACTGAACGGTCCAATCAAAACACAGAACCAGCCATATTTGCCAAGGAAATTAGGCCTACCATAAATCACCACGATACGGATATGTACGTTTTACATGTACAATATTACAAAACGTGCATATAACTAATTGTAGACAAGGACAGTGTCGAAAACGAAGCGTGCATGTGGATGGGACCTCCATACCTGGTTCCGGAAGCAGCTGTGATACATGGAGGCCAGGCGGTGGTGGATGGTGGCGGCCCGGTACTGGTAGAGGGGCTGGCGGGCCGACTCGGTCTGCAGGTCGCAGTACTTCAGAGACTTCATCATGGACTCGGTCACCTCACGCTCAATCTGACACACGCCGCAGGACAGAATCGGGATGACATCCCAAGGGACAGGGTCAATCTTCGGGGGACAGTTGACATGACAGGGCTGGATACCAGTCCAGTGATGTTTTTATATGTATTCGTTGGCATTTTTTATCTCAGAAGATTTGACTTCCGCTTGTGCGGATGTCACCGTGTACCTGCTCCTGGGCCTTCCTGGACAGAGGGGCGTAGTCCTGCAGCAAGGTGGCCAGGGTGAAGTAGGTGGTGGACAGCTCCCAGTTAACACTGTCCCACACTGCTGGGTGGCTCCCCCTGGTGGACAGAGACTTCATAGCCCTCTGGTAGTAGTCTATGGCCTGGAGAGCAGGGGGGAGGAGTGGGACAAAGAGAAGAAGCAAGAAAGAGACAGAAAAAGAAAAAAAAAAACAGAAAGTAGAGCAGTGATGGGGTGAGGGAAAAAAAAGGAGAAATAAAAGACGGTTAGCAAGTGAGAAGATAACAAGGGTTAGGGCGCATTGTTTGAATCCCACGGCCTTCGCGGGCCCACTAGAAAAGCTGAGCATGGCAGAGACCTTATTGTAGTAGAGGGCCTCCTCTGGGGAGAACTCGCCCCTGCTCTGGTCCGCAGACACGGCGCAGTGCGCCTGGGCACAGATCCTCATCAGCCTGCCGGTGTTGCACAGCAGCAGGGCCGTGTTGGTGAGGTCGCCTATGGCGTGAAAGTCCTCCATGCCCTTCTCGAAGCAGGAGAAGCTCTTCTTCCACATCTCCTGCTCTGCCACGGACACGGACTTCTTCGCTGCGGAGTGAGGGAGAGGGGGGGGGGGATAGGAAGGGTGTGGAGTTGGACAGGAAGTTAAAAAAAAAAGAGAAACAAGGCGTAATGGAGTTCAAAAAACACAGTTTTTGGGGAGCCGGTGAGTTTGTGTCCAACATCGGCTTTTTTCTCGCCCCCGTCATCCAGGAAGTCACCTCACCTTCCTTCTCCGTCTGCATGGCGGCCGCCTGGTTCATGTAGAAGACGCCGATCTCGTTGCGGATGTTGCCCAGCCTCTTCAGCACCTGGGGCTGCTGCTCCGGCCCGTGCTCCTTCACCGCCCCCGAGGTCAGCAGCTCGTGGGCCGCCTCGTAACACTTGCTGCTGACAAACAGCTGGTACTCCGGGTCCATGGCCAGCTCTGTGGCCATGTTGAAGGCTGTGGGGGTGGAAGGAGGAGGAGGAGAGTGGTAGGGTGGGTTAGAAGCAGACAGACAGGCAAGCCAGAGAGGAATTAGTCAGACAATGCTGCTCTAACCTCTGAAAAAGGGGCTTAGACTCTCTATATCGGTGTTTCACCATGGTATTTACAGCATGAAGCTTTCACTCGACTATCAAGCATAAGGCGGAACATCCATGTGTGGTGTGTTTCGTTCCAGGTGTGAGTGTGTACTAGTACCCTGGCAGCTGCTCTCTCTCTGCAGGCTGTGCAGGATCTCCTGGTCCTCCCTGGTCTGGTAGTTGTACTCCTCCAGGTAGGCGGCGCGGTTGCTGGCGTTCTGGGCCAGCATCAGCTGGATGTCCCCACACAGAGAGAGACACTGGCTGTGGAACAGCAGCACCCTCGGGTGCAGAGTGCTGCTCACCGAACAGTAGGCGTCTGGAGAGGGAGGAGGGCCGCAGAAATAGATGGAAAACAGAGAGAAGGAGGATATCAAAAGATTTATTTGGACGTTGAGAAAGTCATCCGGAGCACTTGGAAAAAGATCTCTACGCTACCTACAACCGGGGTTCTCAAAGCGAGCTTTAGCCTAGCACAACGAGCCCACGTTTCCCCACGATCCCCGGCCGTCGAGCCGTACCGTGACACTGCAGGGCCAGCTTGATGTAGCGCAGCGCCCGTCCGTACTTGAGCAGGTTGGTGGCGGCGTCGGACAGGACGTAGTAGGCCTTGGAGGCCTTGAAGAAGAGCTGCAGCTTCATCCGGTGCTGCCAAGACCCGGGGATCATCCCCGACCTGGTGGGGAGCTTCTGGTCCTCCTGGAAGGGACCCACTGGAGGACCAGAGGGAGAGAGAGGGGAAGGCAGAGAACCGAGGAGAGTCAAAGGAGAAACAAAAAAAGAAACCAAGAGAGGGGGTGAAGAGAGATAGAAGAAAGAGACATTTCGAACAGAAGCATGAATTAGTACCCGGTTCTCTGAAGCCAAAAGAAGGGCTGACAGTATTGTAGGTTGTGCACGGAAGGGGTCTGTTTGGGGGGGGGGTGGCTTACCTCGGTCCAGGAGGAGGGCGATGCCTTTCTCCGCGCCGCAGGCCCCGCTGGCGCTCCTGTCCTCGTACTTCAGGGGGATGGGGGTGTTGGGATCGGCCGCCGGCAGGTCGCTCTCCTTCTTGATGCTCCCGTCCACCGCCTTCAGGCCCTGGCAACATCGCACACAGGTCACAGGTCACCACACCGCCTCGCCTCATCTCGCTGTGACTGGGCATCATCCCACGCTGGACACGGTCGGTCTCTCCCAGCCGTGCGTTCCCAGAAGGACCCCCCCCCCCGCACACACACACACACACACCTTCAACACGTAGCTGAGGACATGGCGACATTTCTCCTCCTTGTCTTGAGAGACGGCGAAAGCATAGCTCGGCTGCAGAGGGGGAGGGAAAACAGCGAGGATTCGCCCGGTCATAGAACGCAAGACTCACTTAGCAGAGCAACGGTTCGTGTTACAATTCTATTCAACTCCCTTTCTTTACGAATGGTCAAAGTCTCTTACCCGAATCTGGTGGGTGGACTTGTACTTCTCGGGCACGGACAGCTCCCATACAGACTTGATGATGGCGACGGCCTTACTGTCGTCGGGCAGGTTGGAGCAGGTGCTGTAAGAGCCGTTCTCGTCGCTGTCCTCCGGCAGGTCCTCTTCTTCATCCTCCTCCTCCTCTTCCTCCTCCTCCTCCTCGCTATAGCTGTCCTCCGACCCCCCTCCCTGCAGAGACTCGCCGCCATCCTCCTCGGGGGGCTCGTCCAACTGGAACAGCTCTGACAGCATGTAGTGGGCCGAGGCGATGATCTAAACCAATCCCAGAGAGAGCAGGGGGCGGAGTTGAGGATGACCCAAGGGAAATGAGAGCAGAACGGATTGATTGATTGGAGTGTACCAACTGCACCATTATTTAGGGTGGTATTTCATGCTGGACTAGTCCACTGTCTACCTGGGGGTGTCTCTCCTGGTCCAACAGCTTGACACAGTTGAGCAGCAGTGTTCTGATTGTGCCATAGTGCTTCCTGTTCTGGTTGGTCTTCAGCATCATGTTGCTGGCCACTCTGACAAAAACAAGACACCGGACTCTTAACCAAAACATGCCACTTATTCATCTAAACCTTACAGGAAACACTTGCCTGAGTAAAATACGTACAATGAAAATGAGTCCACCTTTTGGTGTAAAATAGCCATCACAGCTGTGTGTACAGGAGCCATTCGTTGTTACTGTGTCTGACAGGTGGGCTACCTACTTGTAGAGCAGAACAGCCACCGGGAGAGTGAAGGGGTTCTGGCACTTCTCCTCTGCTGCCTCCTCACAGAGAGTGGTGAGGTCATACAGCTTCACGATGTCACTTCCACTGGCTGGGAACGAGGAGAAACGGAGAGTCATCAGGGTGAGGGCGGGAGGGATAAGGGTCAACACACCGCTGATGGGTTTTTATGCAAGTCATGATTTGTCGTGATGGGTCACTGGTGCCTTACCTTTGAAGAGCCAGTAGGTGTGACCCTCTTTGGTGCAGTTGGACTTGAGGAAGGACAAGATGTTCTGGGCAATGTCTTTAACCACCCTGGTGGAGAAAGTGGAGTTGTCCAGATCGGGGATGTCCTCAGTCTTTATCATTTCATATTTCTGATGACAGAAAAAGACATTTAGAACAAAGGAAAACGCTATATATTCTCCCAGTGTCGTATACAACTTAGAAGAGACTCATTTACCTGGACGATACCATTAACATGAAAGCACATGACTAGTTCTGGAACGTTGCACATCAGGTTGTCCAGCCAGTAGTCTATACCCGTGAGAATATTGATCGGTTTATTGTTGTCCCTGACAGAGGAAGAACATTCTAGATGTTAGATAGAAATACCACAACGGTACAGTTGGCAGACAGAGGATCCCACAGGGAATCCTATCCGAAATTAACCAACAAAAATAAACTCTCTGTACTATATGTATGTGATTCTGACCTGAGTCGTAAACTGACAGCTGGGTAGCGTCCTCCTCCAAATATTGGCATGTTGGAGCCCACCAGCATGTGGATGTCCTCAAAGGTCCACATAATGTTACGCACAAAGTCATTCCTCAGACCCTGTGCGGTGAAGCAACAAGAGGATATCAAGTTAAGATCCCGACAACCGTCCCTACATCCCAGCGTATAGTAGTAATATGTCCCTGTGGGTACCTGACTGCTTTCCCCCTCGTTAAAAAGCATTGGAAGGTTCTGTTCTTTGAGGACCGAGGTCACCTGACCCAAGGCGTACTGGTTCTCCATGGAATCACATTGCTGAGGACAGGAGACAGAGGCAGCAGTCAGGTAAATGTCGGTAGAGTGACTACAGAGTGCTACAAACACCGTTCATTCCCGTTCCCGTCGGTCGTTACCCCTTTGTGTGCGCCGGACTCATCCGCGTCGGAGCTGGCGCTGGTGAAGGTGGCGGGCCAGGAGGGGGCAAACTCCTCCGCCTCACACTCCTCCTCGCCCTGCTCGTCTGGGTGCTCCTGGACCTGTTCCGCAGCTCCGTCCCCATTAATACTGGACAACAACATGGAGACGATCAAAATCTATAAGCTCCAAGAAGACCTTATCTAAAGTGCATTCATGTCATCCGAGTTGTGCCAATGGGTGATGTTTGGCACGTAATTGCTTTTCCAAACCCCTTTATTTCAAGAGATACGTCATCAAAGTCCTCACCTGTAGTAAAGGAATTTGGACAGGATGGCTTTTTGGTACCAGTGCTCTTTACTCTTCTTCTTCCTTTGCCACTTCTGGTCGATCAGCCTCTGGTAGAACTCCTTCAGCCACGCCCAATCGCCCGTCTTTCACATAGAACACAGTACCGAAATACCATGATTCACCATCATCTTAGTTTCAAGCCAGGGTCAATCTAATCAGGCTTGTCAGAAGGCTGGGTGCATACAGTACCTGTGAAGACTTCATGAAGAGCTCCTGGATGTCCAGTTCATCCAGGAGGAGAGTTCGGCCCACACGGTGAACCGCCATGCTGACATGGGACTTACTGTAGGGAATTTTCAGCAGCTTCTTGATGTTCTGAGTTGGGAAAGGGTGCAAAGCAATTTGGTTTCTTTTCAAATAGTGGCATTCAAATGAAACGGTTCTGCTTCATGTATTTCTTTTTCCTCATGTTCCCAACCTCTGAGTCTGACACCACATCAACATCGTCACCAATGGAGTCGATGAATTCATAAGCCATCCCAAAACTGTGGGGATAGGAAAACATTCAGATGAGCATGGATCAAATCTACTGTATGGCACAAACCCGCCGTCTTGCTCATCACACTTCACCATACTTAGAAAATGCATTCCAATTGAGATGACAATATCTGTGAAACACAAACATGCATGCAGACACGGTTCTGTATTTCCCCAGAGTCCCAGAGCTCGTACCTGGAGAATGGCTTGCTTTTGCTGCTGGATCCTAGAACAGTGGTTCCTGCTGATCCCAGCTGGGGGTTCTCTCTAAGCCAGTTGGCAGGAGGCAGTTTAAGGTCAGTCTTCTCCTGCAGCAGTGCGTAGGTGGTGGGTGGAGGGGCAGCAGAGTACTTGACCACTGCACAGCTCTTTATTTCATTGTTGCCCAGGTACGACTCAGACTCCTGATAACATAAGTAAGAAAATGCACAGAAGTCGAATGACAAACACTAGATTCAGTGACAACATGGTAAGCAAGGCAGGCAACCATGTTGAAATCTATTACACTGTTAAATCTATTATACTGGTATGCGCTTGTCTAAATCCACATGTAACACATTGACAACAACCTAGCAGTAGCCTACTATATTAAAAGGCTAGCTATGCTTACCTGTCTGCTGCAGACGTCTCCACCACTACTGCCATTCAACTCTTCGCTCACAGAATCAGAGTGGACACCACCATCCTCCCTGTTTTCAGATGATCCGCTCATGTTGCCTGTTTTGTATATGGAAACTACACATCCATGATTTAACGACTCAAAGTTAATATATAAACTGCGACTTAACAACGCTGGTTAGCTAGCTACCTAACTAGGGACCAGGCTGGACAACCCTGACTGGTCGCAACAATAGTAGCCAGTTGCCATTAAGCTAGCTTGATTTAAAATTAATACAAATGTATTTTCTGTCTGATTTCCAAAATAACAAACACAGCTTCAGACCTTTTGGTAGGATGTATGTGTGTGTGTGTTTAAAGTTGAACATGTTGAAGTATAACCTCCGGTCAGGCTCAGAAAGAAAGCTAAATAAAAGCCCCACAGCAAAAATGCAGAAAGTAAAAATAGACAAATATTAACATCAAGAAACATGTAAAAAACATTTTTACAAATATTCTGTAATATTACCTGCGTATATCTAAACAATGAAAACTTAATTGTATATCGGGGGTATGGACATGTTTTACTGGACTGTATGTGATGGTGTGAGTGAAAGAGGTCTTTTAATTTGAAATGTACGTGCTCACTTTTGCTTGTTTTAGTTTTGTAAACGTGTGCAACCCGGAAATGCTTAAGCTTTCGGTTCACGTCCAGAAAAATCTAGAACTAAATACATATTTTGAAGCTATAAATCAATCAATAAACCGCATGAGTATTATTATTTTATTAATTAATTAGTTAGTCATTTACCCAATCTTATTCACTTATATTATTAGTAACATACTTTCGAATTATATATTTTTGCATTTAGAGACTACAGTCTTGAAACAATAGAAAACTCCACTTTAAATGTAAAATAAATCTTACACTGTAAAAAAAGTGCATTATTTGTATATTACATATTTTACAATCTATTTTTGTGAGCTAAAGACAGTTTACTAACTCTGGAATGTCAAATCTATGTTTTGAGCATGTTTCTATAGCTACACAGCCACAATGTTTTCATTCTAATGAGAAGACCTTCAGTATCAACCAAGATTATGTAAGAAGTTTGTGAGCACTGAGATCTAAATGTAGTTTAGTACATTTCAATATTGTCAAAATGACAAAAGGTGGAAAGAGATATTCCATAATGGAAAATGATGGCAAATGGGTAAGATTATTTTGGATAGCTTGGTCTCTTATGATGTTTGATGTTTGACATATGCTCTTTTGTAAAGCTCTCTCTTGGAAGTCGCTTTGGATAAAAGCGTCTGCTAAATGCATAAATGTAAATGTAATGTAATGTGTGTTGTGGCTTGTACAGCAATAATTGTTACTTTGAACTTTAAATTAAACATATGGATGTTTTGTAAATAATTAAATTAATGTTGATTAAATTGATCAGTTTACTCATACAGATGTATCAGTTACTGAAACTACCAGACAGGAGGCTTGCACAAGCACAAGACCTATTCTAAATGTAAGAGGCAGCACGCCTTGGATCTAACACTGAACATATCTTAAATATTTTTCACAACGGAACAAGTGTGAATGATCTACTAGCCTAACTCTAGTAATCTAACCTTGATATATGTCAATGCCACAGTCTGGCATAATGGTCCTGCATGAACCTACATACGAATACGAATACTGTACTCTTTGGAATGTGGTTCTGTTTTGTCTTGTAAATTATTATTCTTTTTGCAGAAAAACACAGGGATAAGCTATCCGTTTTCAGCTCACGATAACAGATCAGCATTGCAAGGCAACATCCAAGTATTTGATGATGTAATTATCCCTCTTCCATTGTTTCCAGCATTTAACACTCTAAAACTAGAACACATTTAAACAATAATGCATACAACTGTAAATAAAAAAACTTTTTGCTCATGGTTTTCACCATCCACAGGGCTTGGGGCGAAAGAAATGCCTGGACGAAAGGAGACAACAAAACTCCTCCTGTCTGCGCAACCATGGTGATGTGAACGGCTCGGGGATGACCAAAGGAGACTTCTCAGCCTATCACACAGACTACCCAGACAGCCTGTCGTCAGGTAGTGCTACCTTCAGGCGTTTCCCCAGAAACCATCTGGAAAAGTCCACCGCAGCCGCTAGTGCCCTGGAAGCAGAGTCGTTCATGTGGTTTGGAAGGCATGACTTGGACCACCCTCTACCCCTGGGAGTTTTGGGTGCTACCAACTGCTCTAGCACCTCCAAGACAAAAGACTATCCCCATAACCAGCATTAAAATAAGAACTGAACATTATCGGGTGTTCTTCAAAATTGGAGAACAGTAATTGTCTTATTAATGTAAATAAAACCTGTGTATCTAAATCTTCTGTGTACATGGTTATTGGTTAATTACATTTTTCGTTATTTTGTATAGTGGTGATGATGTTGTTCCTGCAAATGTTTTGTGCATTGCATGTCTTGTCTTGTGTGTAAAGAAGATGTATCAGTAAGAGAAGAGCTGTCATAGAGACCGATTGGAAAATTGTACAGAAAATACATCTAATATTTTAGGCCTACAACTATTTTAGGATGATTATTTTGCTCGACCAGCTTCTTATTGATGGCACAATACCAACATGTGTCTATTTGTTTTGCACATCCTCTTCTTAATGTAGTCATACAGACAATGCGCTTTGTGTTTAATTGCCTTTAATTGCTCATACATTTTCAGAATTCTCATAATAATGTATTTTATGTTCAGTCATACAGATCTTTAATGATCGTCTGAAATACGTGGTGGGGTCAATATCATGGGGTCAAAATTCTGGTGTAAGTATTGAACTATTTCAGAATTTGCCGGTTCATAAGATTTGATTGAAGTGTGACACAAACTAATCGTTGGGAATTGTAGTTCTTTTAACTGAATGCGAAACAAGGAGTTGTATGTTCTTTGTTCTGAGTGGGTTTTGGGAACTTTTAATACGGCTTGACGCCCAGTAGTTATGCGCTTGACGTTAAAAAACTGAAAGCTTTGAGCTTCTTAATTTATAAATTTTGAGTTGAAAATAAGCCATCACAATTTTGACACATTTTCAAACAATTGCGTCACTTCTGGGACCGAGCAGAGAGAGGAAGAGGCGGGTCTCCACACTGCCACAAAGCAACATTCCAGCTTCTATCACTGGAGTACAACCAGGTAACATTTTACGAGACATTATGAGTGTTATCCAAACTGACATATCGAAACTCGCTGTAATTCCTTGAAAAAGATTCGAAGGTCATTTAGAAACTGAAATTAGACTTTAAAACGGAGTGATTTTGCACCGGAAAAGAGTTGTAGACAGATAACAGCGACACTACCCACCAGCTGTCAAACTTTACTTTACTTTTGTTTTATTGTAAATGATAATTTGTTGCCATTTTTGCGGGGATTTAGTTTGGTTGATAGCATTTTATTATAACAAAAACTGTATTGTATTCAAATATCATAATTTGATTGGCTTTCATGAGAAGTGTGTATGTGTGTGTGTGTGTGTGTGTGTGCGTGTGTGTGTGTGTGTGTGTGTGTGTGCGTGTGTGTGTGGGTGTGTGTGTGTGTGTGTGTGTGTGTGTGTGTGTGTGTGTGTGCGTGTGTGTGTGTGTGTGAGTACATATGGCGAGAGGATGCCACTTTTCTGCAGGCATATGACTAGCAAGGGCATAATTGACAAAAGCATTCAGGCGAAACAAATGTAGGATTTGTCAGACTCACAAGACCATTTGTTCATTGTGCACACCGGCTCTTTCTCTCAATCCTTTCTCCCATACACACACCCACACACACACACAATGCCTCAGTTGAGATGATCCACAGCCTGTTCCTGATCAACCCTACGGGTGACATCTTCCTGGAGAAGCACTGGAAGAGTGTCATCAGTCGCTCGGTGTGTGACTACTTCTTCGAGGCCAAGGAGAAGGCGGTGGAGCCTGAGAATGTGCCCCCTGTCCTGCGCACCCCCCACCACTACCTCATTAGCATCTACAGAGACAAGCTCTTCTTCCTGTCCGTCATACAGACGGAGGTGCCCCCGCTGTTCGTCATCGAGTTCCTGCACCGGGTGGCTGAGATGATCCAGGTGTGTCAGAACTACACTGTGGGGTAGCAGTCAAAGAGCTGGGTTATGGAACTCAGCTGGGTCATAGAACTGGTGACGGGGCTTAACTGTCTCATTTTGTTATTTTGTCTGCTAGCTATGTCTATCTGTTATATAATTATTGCACTGTTTCCCTTCAATTTCAATACTTTATTGACATTTGACTATTGACAAAGGCCCCCACTTCACCACACACACACACATTCTCCAGATATTATTGATTAGTCTAGAGTGTGTAATTTGAGTTGACTGTTGGTAGGGTGTGTAGGGAGTGTAAACAGATAGTGGCTTGCGCAGGACTACTTTGGCGAGTGTTCGGAGACAGTCATCAAGGACAATGTGGTCATCGTGTATGAGCTGCTGGAGGAAATGCTCGACAACGGGTTTCCCCTGGCAACCGAGTCCAACGTCCTCAAAGAGATGATCAGACCACCCACCATCCTGCGATCAGTCGTCAACACACTCACAGGTAACCAGGAAATCAGTGCTTTACCGTCACTCTCTATTCTATCATCTTGTATCTGATCCTAGGCTTTCCTATTCAAGTGCCTACCATAGCAATCATAACATACCCTGTAGATTTGATATTCAAGCCCTAAACTCTGTCCATTCACATGAGACGTGCCAAAAAATGGTGCACTGCTTTTTTTTTTAGGTCTTGCGGAGCTGCGAGTTTG
Source organism: Osmerus eperlanus (assembly GCF_963692335.1). Lineage (NCBI taxonomy): Eukaryota > Metazoa > Chordata > Actinopteri > Osmeriformes > Osmeridae > Osmerus > Osmerus eperlanus. The sequence goes on from NC_085023.1 coordinate 14,269,976, forward strand.
CAAGGAAGACGAGGAAGTCATGTTGTGAAATACCTGTTCGAATAGCTTTTAACAGTTAGAGTAATGCAGCTATGTTGGTCTACTGTACCTCAAACAGCATGCATCACAAAACACCTTGTTTGGTAGAGTGTATCAGTGCGGTGGTCATTTGTGTTTGGTTTATAAACCCTAACTTACCACACATAGTACCATACATTTAGTTTTTAATGTATTATGTTTGTGTTATCCAGGTAGTAGTAATGTTGGTGAAGGTTTGCCCACGGGTCAACTGTCGACTATCCCCTGGAGGCGGGCGGGAGTGAAGTACACCAATAACGAGGCCTACTTTGATGTTGTGGAGGAGATAGACGCCATCCTGGACAAATCAGGTACATCCAGCTCTCTGTCATTCTCTCCTTAAGATGCATAAGAACGCCATTGAAATGCATTTACATTGAATTCCAATACTTTTACTTGTTACAAATGGGACATAAACTTGAAACGTGAACTTAAAACTTAGCAGAAATAGTCTTGTGGCTGTAAATGTTATTTTTCAAGAACAGCATCTGTTGGTGTCCAGGTACAACAGTGTTTGCGGAGATCCAGGGAGTAGTTGAAGCCTGTGTGAAACTTTCCGGGATGCCTGACCTGACACTCTCTTTCATGGTAGGTCCCTGTGTGTGTTTGTGTATGTATGTGTGTGTGTGTTTGCGTTTGTGTGTGAGGCAGAGGCTCTCCAGAAACGGTCCCATTTCAAACCTGTGCCAACTGAATGGTTGCAGAATCCCCGTCTCCTAGACGATGTGAGCTTCCACCCCTGCGTGCGGTTCAAACGCTGGGAAGCGGAGAGTGTCCTCTCCTTCATCCCCCCTGACGGAAACTTCACACTCATGACCTACCATGTCAGTGCTCAGAAGTAAGCACATCAAACCCCAGCTGACCTACACCATAGAAACAGGAAATAGGGCTGTCTAATGTGTAATCCTATGTAAGACTTTGACTTGCATTACTGCATTGCACAGCTACCTAAAGAACAAACGCGTCACCGTAACCCAGTCCCGTAGTGACTGTCTTCTTCCTTTCACCTCTGCTCCCCAGCCAGGTAGCCATCCCTGTGTATGTGAAGCAGAACATCAATTTCTTTGACAGTGCTTCCTGTGGGCGTCTTGACATCACCGTGGGCCCCAAGCAGACCATGGGGAAGACTGTGGAGGGGGTGATGGTCACCGTCCACATGCCCAAAGTTGTCCTCAGCGCCAACCTCATTGCCACGCAGGGGAGTTACACCTACGACCTGGCTACCAAGGTAACCAACTCATCTCCTGCCGGCATATTGCCAAGGCAACGATTGGCCATCTCGATTTGGTCTTGTTTATTGTCCTCACTGCTTCAATGAACTTTTTCTCCCTCAATCTACACTTCTTGACTTTGATCTTTCCTCTCCTCTTATTAACCCTTTTTTCTTATACTTTTTCATCACCCCCCCCCTCCTTAATATCTGTCTGTCTGTGTTGTGCTAGGTGCTGGTGTGGGACATAGGTAAGCTAAACCCTCAGAAGCTGCCGAACCTGAAGGGCAGTCTGAGTCTACAGGCTGGATCGCCAAAGCCGGAGGAGAACCCCTCTCTCAACATCGACCTCAAGATCCAGCAGTTGGCCATCTCAGGTACCCCTTGACCTCTTGACCTTTTCCTCCTGACTTCAGCCACCCTCAGTATTTAACGGATTGACACCCGCTTTCATTATCCATGTGTAGCTTTGTTGACTTATTTTTTTCTGTTGGCACTTCCAGGGTTGAAGGTGAATCGCCTGGACATGTATGGCGAGAAATACAAGCCGTTTAAAGGGGTCAAATATGTGACGAAGGCAGGAAAGTTCCAAGTGCGGACATGAGGGATTCCAGATAGGTTAAAGGTCAACTATCCAACGTGCCAATCAAGTGTCAAGGATACCACCCCCTACAAGTGTCAATTCTTACACTTTTATATTACCCTGCTCCATAGGATTCTGGGTTATTTATTGTGTATAGCATTCAAGTACATGTTACTGGTTTGAACTGGAATTATGTAAAGGAAATTAGCCTTAAGAATCTCTCCTCTGTGGTCATGAAGTACAATCATAATAGCTCTGGTTTTAAGTGTTTTATGGATCGTTGTACCTTCCTTTGGTGGAGGGACAGCTGTAAATGTAACTGCTTTGAATATTGTTGTTTGTCAAAAACCTATTGAATGCTGCCTTATGGGAATATTAGGAGGCATGAGCCCCATGTGCACACACAAAATGCATCCTCACCTGTTTTCTGAGTGTTCAACCACAAGCGCACGTTGTATCCCTTTTTCTCACATAACCGGATTCCAAAGCTGTTTTGTAGAGAAGTTTATTTTTTGAGAACGGTGTCCTAACCAACCCCAGCTAATATGTGAACCTAGTATAAGCTTTGCGGTGTGTCACACACGTTTTAACACAGCGCACGTATTCACACCAGTGGCCTTTTCAGATAATATGCTTGTCTTGTGTTGTACAGTATGCGCCAAATACTTTTTTCACCCCAACCTGAAGGAATAATGGGAAAAAATATCAATGGATGGATTTGGACAGCGATGTGTTTCAACACAGTTCCAAACCGTCTATGCGTTTTGATCGTGGAAAGTGCCTAAAATGACGGATTGTTTCCTGGTTTGTCGTTGGAATGCAAGTTTTAATTACTGCTTGTGTAGGAAAATGGGGGAAGGCTGCCTCAGGAAAACACACGGGTATGACCCAGTTACCTGCATCACTAAACTTGTTCACGCGCTTAGAATATCTGCACAGGACTTTAACAAATACAATCTGGTTTTCAAGGGTCATGCTGGGAAGAGTGACTAATCTATAGCACCTGTATGTGTCAAAAAATATGTATTCCAGCTTTGAGGCCTTCACATTATAGTGTTTGAAATGTGAATATATCCCTGTGCATCTGACTCTTTGCTTGGTTCCTACTGCATTTCTTGCCGCCCTACATGCAGCACACATCAGACATTCTGAGAGACGGTACTTCCAAAACGCAGCTGCCTTTTAGAATTGGAAAAGGAGGAGTCTGAAGTGAGTTACTAGCTTTGTACTTTATTATTCCAAGGCACAGCAGATTGTGTTGGCAGGGCAGTAGTCATACATACATTCAGAGTGTGGAACAATGTGTACACATACACACCCTAACACTCAAGTCAGTCAGTCAGTAAGAGAACACTGTATAGGTAACCTTAACCAGTCCTTCAGTCAGTCGAGACTGCTACAGACTCTCTTCTGAAGTAAAGTCCTGGAAAGGATCAAGCTGCTATTCAGTATCTGTGATTGGACAGACAACCATAGGTGACTAGTTAACTATTTCAGCTAACTGTTCAGAGTACTGTGCACACAGAGTGCCAGCCTTCATACTACAGTTCAATAATACATTGTTTCTCAAGTGAAGATAGCTCACACACACGTACATACACTCAACCCACCCCATGTCACCCATAGATAACAGCTTCACCACAAAACTGTCCACCCTTGGCTGATGGGGCCTTAGGCTGGGCTCAAGCAGATGCTTCAGTAATAATTCCCTCTAACATCAAAGTATTTCAGACGTATAAGTGGTAGACCACCCCTGAGTTCTACATGAAATGCTAGATGTTGTTAGTCTCTAGGATTCATTAGGGCTGAGGGTAATACTGATGGGTTCAGCTGGATATGATTTACAGTACACAATGTAGTACAATACAGTACACAAACCTCAGCCCCTTGCTGCTTGAAAACATCTGGTAATTGTCTTGGATTGAATCACCACTTACATACAAAGGTCTATGTTCATCACTAGTCATTATTATTAAACAACAGGGCATTTGCTCAGCGGCTCCATTCACTTAAACACCCCAACACAGCAGAGCCTCCCCTTACAGGTTCTAAATACCATAGCACTGTGACATTATTCATGCCAACAGTTTCACACAACGTTCTTCGTATTATTATTGACAAGCCACCGGGGTCTTGTTAAAAAACTCTCCCCTACTAACACACGCACCAGTCCTCAGAACACCAGGTGACTGTGTACTACTAAACTGCCAGAACCTGGGTCAAATACACAAAAAACGATTTTGTGGGCATAATTAAAATGATTTGAGGGTGTGTTTGAGTTAGTTACCTCAGAGTTTTCTGTTGTGGGATTGTTGGAAATAGTGCCTGACCCAGGCCTCAAACTGACAGGCTGGTAGAGCAACAATAGGTCAGCTGTGTGCATGTCTGTCAAGAATGGCTTTGACTATCATTCATGATAAAGTATCAAAGTAAAACAGTTCAACTGTTACACAGATCATACAGAAAAATGGGCTTCATCAAATAACTAGCTTAGGTATCACACTGCAGAAACATAGTACTAATTCAATCATCTTTGAAACTAGAAAATTATGGTAGACCCAACTTCTCAAAAAAGAAACATGTGAATTTTCTTTCATTTAGCTTGTGCTTTTAAAGTTGAGAGTAAATATGCTTTACGGTCAAACAAATCCTTTGGCATAGTTCAACATGGTAACACTTGAAATAAAACTACAGTCAAAGAACATGAAGCACACTTGTGAAGCACCCGTTAAAATATCACCTGATGTTAGCCTATTGGATAAATAATATCACACACAAACAGATCTCACAAATAAATGTGTTAAAAAGTGTTGCCACTCAACGTAAACATGAAGTGGGAGAACTGGTGTACCATCAGCCAGGGGCACTCACTCCTGTTCAACCCTTAGCTGAATGTCATTTGCAATAAGACAAAAAAATATGTACATTTAGACAATAAGAAAAACTCCACTGGTAAAACAGAATCTAAAGTAAACGTCTAAAGCTCGTACTGTCATAAAGAGGGGGGGCAGAGAGAAAGTTCATAGATCACTCGCTTTTTTAAGAAAATAGAAAAAACATTTCATGCTAAAAATATACCTGGGATTTTGGATAAACCTTTTGTAACACAACATACCAAAAAATATATATTAAAAACCTTTTGTGGTTGTCCTAACATGTTACCGTTACAGATAAAGGGATATATTGTGAAGCAAAGCTGTACTCGACGCAAAGCTGTACTCGACCCAGAGAAGAAGGGCTTCTAGCAGTAATCTGGTTCCTAGGGTTCTAAACACACCAGGGTCGAGTTCACCTGCAGGTTTTGCCTGTTTTGTAATGTTCTGTGTGTGGGCGTTTTGAGTGTACTAGGTGTGTACTAGGTGTGTCATAAAGTCACGTGTTTGTGTGCTACCAGGAAGTGTGTGTGGTCAACATCAAGGTTGTATGTGTGTATATCTGGTACACAGTACTGTTATCTCTGCGAGCAGGTGTGTGTTTACTGGTACCAGGGGGTCTTGCGGACCCAGCGCAGGGTGCAGCCGGAGTCTGTACGTATCTTGATGGATGCTGCCTCTGCTTCTCTGACTGTCTCCTTCACAGACTGCATCAGGTTCTGAGCATTGTGGACCAGCATATCTGTAGCCTGCAGGGGATGGAGGGAAGGAGAGGAGAGGTAGAAAGACAAATGGCCCGTGTGAGAGATGTAGATCTCTGACGTCGATCATTTTGAGGAGAGGGACTACACTGTGGTCCTGTGTGTGTGTGTGTTTGGTGTGTGTGTGTGTGTGTGCCATACCTGTTCTGACTCCTCCTCGCTGATGTTGGTTCGTCCCAACATTGTGGCTTTTACAGTGGAGAGGATCTTCAGCTGAGTGCTAATGGTGGGAATACGCTCACACACCTACAGAAATAAACCAAAAACACACAACACAAACAGAAGTCACAATGACTATAAAGTGTGTTTGTGCTCCGGTCAATAAATCGTGCGCGTGTTTTCCGTTACGTGTATACGCATGTGTACCCTACACACCTGTAGTAGGTTGGTTCTGATACGTCGGTCGGTACACTGCTTGGCCACCTCTTTAGCCAGTCGGGTGACCTCGTCGGAGGCCTTGGCGATGTCCTTGGCACACTGGATCAATGCCCGCTTGTTACCGCTGCCGCCACGCACCAGACGAGACATCTCCGCCATGAGCAGGGCCATCCGTTTGGCTGCCCCGATGATGTCATTACCCTAGAGAGAGAGTGAGGAGGCGGGGGGGGGGGGGGGGGGGCAGAAGGCAAAGGTCAAGGTGGGTCTGACTGTCATGGTTTTAAGTGGGACATTGAAAGAAGCACATGCCGTCGTTATATAAAACCCTTTTCCACATATGATTTTGTATATGGCCCTCCTTCAAAAGTAATTATCAGTGACCGGTCATCATGTTTCACAACGCTGTTATCCAAATGCGGAAACATTTTCTGTAGTGTACATTGAAACGCAAGTATGATAGCATTTCGATCGACCGTCAACAGTGGCAGCAAGCAGTGAAAGAGCGGTTAGTGAAAGTGACCAGGCCCTGGCTCCATGTTCTCCTCCACAGAGTGGAACAGAGGCACAAGACCCTCAGGCTGTAGCCCACCGCCCCGCACGGCAGAGGTGAGCTGAAGTTAGCTGTCATGATGCCAACGCTAGCAGTTTAGTAGCATCCGTGAGGTGTTAGCATGTGATTCTGTTGTGCTGGGATCAAATGACCCTGCAGGCTCAGGATCAGCTGGTGACCATGTCATAGAAGCAGGCACACAAGCAGGCAGGCCAACTGACTTTGAAAGCGACATCACACAGAAGTCTTTGGGAAACTGTCATCCTTGGCTTCACAGGTTGGCCAGAGGCAGAGTGATTGACAGCAGCGACCACCTGTCAGAGTGACTGGCTCGTCCTTCTTTAACACACTCTCCTCCAATCAATCACGTGAACACGACTGGTAGGGACTTGTGAAGCCAGTCCCAGTTCATCCATCAGGTGCAGCAAACGCCATTCCAACAATCCTCAATCTAAGCACAACCCCAGCATAACCATGTGTGAACTTTGAATCTGCCTGTGATGCAGCAGCAACAACAACAACCACATCAGCAGCCATGGCTGGTTGAAGGTTTCCATGGTAATGACGGATGCAGAGTTGAAAGTTCCCACGGTGCAGTCAGGATGTGGTGGCCAGTGGTTGGCAGTGAAAGCCATAAGGGTGTGGCTTAAATCCAGTGGGTGTGTCTGTACCACACAGGGTCCTCCATGTGGTGCTTTTGTGTGTGTTTGTGTGGTGTGCGTGTTTGTGTGTGTGCCAGACCTTGCTGGACCACTTGCGGGCCTCCTGATGTAGAGATTGGGCAGCTGCCAGAATAGGTTGATTGACAGGCTGGTTGGAGGGCATCATCAGGAGCTCAGGTCATAGTCATCCTCACCGTCAGTAAACTCATCTTCATCATCTACCTCCCTCTCCTCCACTGCCTCCTCATCCTCAGGCTGGGGGAGGAGTGCAGGGAGGAAGGGATGGGGGGAGACAGGGAAGGGGGGATGGATGGAAGGGGAGGGAGGGAGGCATGGAGAAAGGTAAAGATATAGTTCACTGAGAGAGGATCTGCAGGAAGGGACAGAGGCAGAGAGGAATCTAGCAAAAGAGGAGGAGGTGGAGGTGTAGGATAGTTCTAGAAGGGTGGAGGAGGAGGAGGAGGAGGAGGGTTGATGAAGACATTCTTATGCTATAAAGTAAAGCGAGGAAAGGAGATGGAGGCTTTAAGTACGGTGGAGGGGAAACAGCCAGCATAGACATAAGACCATTTTGAACTATGCTCGAATGCCAACACTAAGTCCGACTTCCAGAAAGAGAGAGGCAACAGTTACACCTAATAGCCTGCTGGGAGTTTTAGTGGTTTCGAGTTCAGATTTAGTTGAAGTCACTGTCGAGTCATGTGGCCTATTTTTCTTTGCAGCCTTTGTTCCCATAGATAATACTGCTTAAGACGACATAGGTCAGGAACAGGGAGGAGCACTGTAGTTGGGTAAGACCAGTCTCCGTTCGAGCTTCTCTATAAATATCTAAAGATGTGATAATAAGGACTTAGTGATAAAGAAGGATAGAATGTCCTCACTGATAAGGCAAGAGGATCCATCATGTACATAGAAAGACCTGGAAGTCCCCTACTGTAGAAGAGGCCCAGCTTAGCATTAGAACCACACACCGCACTCAGCTAAAACAGACAGAAGAACGTGAAGAGTGATTCGGTTGACTCGGCTCTAACTCTCTCTCGGGAGGTGGGTGACATTTCTCTTGTAGCAGGAAAGGCTAAGGGTTCATTAGATGGCCTCCACATGCAGAACCCCCCTGAGGGTCTGTGGTGTGTGTGTGTGTGTGTGCGTGTGTGTTTATGTTTGTGTGTGTAATTAAGTAGCGACCCTGCATGCAGACTCTCCTCCAGTCGATGACAGTTTCCAGTTCTCCTCTGAAATTGGAATCCAGACACAGATCTCCACATTTCAGAGACACACATAGTCTTAGGAGAAAATAACAACAGCGTATTTCGTGATCGAGCCATTGCATCCACAGGACATCATAGAAGATTCTAATCCTCATTGTACGTCTCGAAAATCTGCACTGGCACTATGAAGATTACTGCCAGATATATCGATTGTATGTCATGTCCCGTCAACTCGCATTACAAACCTCCGCTCTACAGTCTCTCGGCATCTGTTTACACACTAACTGACCGCTCTGTCCGCAGGACTACAGCACTTGTGTGTGTGTGTGAGGTTTCACTGACTTTGCTTGACCACTTGCGAGCCTCGTCGTGGAGTTGCTGGCAGCCACCATCATGGGTTCGCTTGACCATCTCCCCAGCCTTCTGCTCGGGGAACTCCTCGTCCCTCTCTTCCGGGGGCGGGGGGCGGGGGGGGGGCACCTCTCCCTCTGGCAGGGGGGGCTTGGGGGGTGCCTGCTCGTCACTCACCTGGGAGGGGCCACACACACACACACACGCAGACGGACTGTGTCAGCCTTCATGATCGGCATGAAAATCTGCAAGGTTATCTCCGGAACAAGTATTGGAAGTGTGCTGGAGTAAGAGGAGGCAGACCAAGAGAGAGCTAGAGGGAGTAGGCGACAGAGAGAGAGAGAGAGAGAGAGAGATGAGAGAGGAGAGAGAGAGAGAGAGAGAGAGAGGAGAGAGAGAGAGAGAGGAGAGAGAGAGGAGAGAAGGAAAGAGAGAGAGAGAGAGACAGAGAGAGAGAGAGAGAGAGATGAGAGAGAGAGAGAGAGAGAGAGGAGAGAGAGAGAGAGGAGAGAGAGATGAGAGAGAGAGAGAGAGAGAGAGAGAGAGAGAGAGAGAGTCTGTGTGGTACTTACATGCAGCTGGTCTAGGTCTGGGGGTGGAGGGGGGAAGTCAGGCTCCTGGGCTGGAGGCTTCTCTCACCTTCCCCACCGATGCCAGGATCCTCAGACAGGAATCTAGGAAGGCCTTCTGAAGAGCTGTGAAAGATTAAAGAGGGAACAGAAGTCTGATGTGTGAGAATGTGTCTTTGTGTGTGTGTGTGTGTGTGTGTGTGTGAGTCCTGTATGTGAGTGTGTGTGTGAGGACTATATATATTGGTTGTGTGTGTTTTACCTGGGTCCTGTATGTTCCCCGCCACAGCCTTGGCATCCATCACCATGGTGAGATGGTGTGTGGAGAGAATGTCGGAGGCGTGTTTGACAGCGTCTCGGAATCGTGGGTCCTCAGAGTTCTCCACTTCCCTCTTCGCCACCAGCAGCACCCGATTGGCTCGCCTGGCTATGCTGGTCGCCCCGGCAACAAGCATCTGGGGCTGTACGTTGGCCATGGCAACGCGGCATTTGTCGATGTCCTTCTTTATGGCCTCCTCAGAGGCATCCAGCAAAGACTTGGTGTCAATAGCCTCATCTACCAGACCTGTCGACACACACCACACACACACAAACACATACCACACACAAACACACACACACACACAGGATTCTCATTCTCAAACTAGCCCTCCATATTGAAATCCTTTTCAAAATAAGAAGATATCATGGCCTTCTCTTGTGCGTCTTGTGTTAGCTAAGCTGGCTTATTCTGTCATTCTGACCCCAGGTCAGGTTTTTTACCTGTGAGTTTCTCCACATTGTCGATCCACTGGTTCTTCATGGTGTCAAAGTGTTCATACGCTGCTGGTTACCTGGGTTCTTCAGCAGGATACGGCAGCCGAGGTCACCTACGTTCAGATATAAGAAGTACGTGGGAGGAAGTCTTCTGACAGACAGGACACACACAAACAAGAAACCCCTCGCACCCTCTCCGTGGCGTACCTGTGGTGTGAGTTCCCTGGCATGTTTCACAGCGGCGTGGA